>NW_025334135.1:60829-93294 GCF_014858855.1 Bufo gargarizans | reverse complement strand
TAGAGTCCAGCACTGTATATACTGAGCAGATAATATATATAGAGTCCAGCACTGTATATACTGAGCAGATAATTATATATAGAGAGTCCAGCACTGTATATACTGAGCAGATAATTATATATAGAGAGTCCAGCACTGTATATACTGAGCAGATAATTATATAGAGAGTCCAGCACTGTATATACTGAGCAGATAATTATATATAGAGAGTCCAGCACTGTATATACTGAGCAGATAATTATATATAGAGTCCAGCACTGTATATACTGAGCAGATAATATATATAGAGAGTCCAGCACTGTATATACTGAGCAGATAATTATATATAGAGAGTCCAGCACTGTATATACTGAGCAGATAATTATATATAGAGTCCAGCACTGTATATACTGAGCAGATAATTATATATAGAGAGTCCAGCACTGTATATACTGAGCAGATAATTATATATAGAGTCCAGCACTGTATATACTGAGCAGATAATTATATATAGAGAGTCCAGCACTGTATATACTGAGCAGATAATTATATATAGAGTCCAGCACTGTATATACTGAGCAGATAATTATATAGAGAGTCCAGCGCTGTATATACTGAGCAGATAATATATATAGAGAGTCCAGCACTGTAGATACTGAGCAGATAATTATATTAGAGGTCCAGCACTGTATATACTGAGCAGATAATTATATATAGAGTCCAGCGATGAGATCTGAGCGATATTAATATATATAGAGTCCAGCACTGTATATACTGAGCGATATTATATAGAGAGTCCAGCACTGTATATACTGAGCAGATAATTATATATATAGAGTCCAGCACTGTATATACTGAGCAGATAATTATATATAGAGAGTCCAGCGCTGTATATACTGAGCAGATAATATATATATAGAGTCCAGCACTGTATATACTGAGCAGATAATTATATATAGAGCCAGCACTGTATATACTGAGCAGATAATTATATATAGAGAGTCCAGCGCTGTATATACTGAGCAGATAATTATATATAGAGAGTCCAGCGACTGATATACTGAGCAGATAATTATATATATAGAGTCCAGCACTGATATACTGAGCAGATAATTATATATAGAGAGTCCAGCACGTTATATACTGAGCAGATAATTATATATAGAGTCCAGCACTGTATATTACTGAGCAGATACTTATATAGAGAGTCCAGAACTGGATCACTGTATCTACTGAGCAGATACTTATATATAGAGAGTCCAGCACTGTATATATTGAGCCGACTAATTATATATATAGAGTCCAAGCGCTGTATATACTGAGCAGATATATAGTTTTATAGCGAGTCTCCAGCGCTTTATAACTGAGCAAGATAATTATATATAGCGAGTCCAGCACTGTATATACTGAGCAGATATTATATAGAGAGTCCCAGCACTGTATATACTGAGCAGATAATTATTTATAAGAGCGTCCAGCACTGTGTCTACTGAGCAGAATAATTATATAAGAAAGTCCAGCACTGTATATACTGAGCAGATAATTATATACTAGAGTCCAGCCACTGTATATACTGAGCAGCTAATTACTATATAGCGTCCATCAACTGCGTATATCTGAGCAGATAAGTTTCTATAGAGTCCGGCACTGTATATACTGAGCAGATAATTATATATATATAGAGAGTCCAGCACTGTATATACTGAGCAGATAATTATATAGAGAGTCCAGCACTGTATATACTGAGCAGATAATTATATATAGAGAGTCCAGCACTGTATATACTGAGCAGATAATATATATAGAGAGTCCAGCACTGTATATACTGAGCAGATAATTATATATATAGAGTCCAGCACTGTATATACTGAGCAGATAATTATATATAGAGTCCGGCACTGTATATACTGAGCAGATAATTATATAGAGAGAGTCCAGCACTGTATATACTGAGCAGATAATTATATATATAGAGTCCAGCACTGTATATACTGAGCAGATAATTATATATAGAGTCCGGCACTGTATATACTGAGCAGATAATTATATATAGAGTCCGGCACTGTATATACTGAGCAGATAATTATATATATATAGAGAGTCCAGCACTGTATATACTGAGCAGATAATTATATATAGAGGTTGATTGCGGTATATGCGGTGTAGGGCGGTATTATTTCCGTTGTCTTTCGTCTCCGGTTGTTTCTGGGGTTTATCTCCATTTTTGTATTATTTGCTTTCAGGCGGATGTTCCCCTCGGTGCGGGTGAAGGTGAAGGGCTTGGACCCCAGTAAACAGTATTTTGTTGCTCTGGACGTGGTTCCCGTGGACTCCAAGCGCTACAGGTATGCACCCTGCTATATTGTCATTCCCATAGACTGTATGGATGCTGTGGTGCAGGACGGCAGCTGATTTCAGGGGATTCCTGCAGCATCTGTACTCCAACCAGGGGCAGTGCTGGGGTCCCAAGCCCCAATGAATATGCCCAATTTTTTAATACCGGACTGTTACTTTACTGCCACGGGGGAGGGGGGGGGGGGGGCTATTGGCACCATGATACTGGCACATGGAGGGGGGAGGAGAGAGGCACTTTATACTGGCACATTAGGAGGCAGGGGGAGAGGATGGCACTATGATATTAGCACATGGGGGGGGGCAAGAAATGGACATGAATCATGAGGGGCAGAAATGTGAAATGATGGGGGGGGGGGGCAAAATGTACATTTGCTTCTGTTGACAAAAATCCTTGCACCGGCCCTGACTTCGGGCGTGCTATCCCGCGATATTATATATAAATGACCATAGTCGGACTGGCACAGGGTACACGACCATAGTTAAATGTTGCATGCAATAGGTGGCTGAAAAAGGGGCGGAAAAAGGGGTGTGGTCAATGGGCGGAGTCAAGGGGGCGGCAAAATTAGCTTTTGCCTAGGGTGGCAAAAATCCTTGCACCAGCCCTGCCCCTGATGTAGATCTTCTCTCAGCCGCCTCGTCTCTGCAGAGTGTGACACACGGACATCTGAGCTTCTATCATCCTCCCCCAACCTGGAGTCCACACAGTGTTACCCTGCTGCTCGCTGTGCCCCCCAATACCCCCAAATACTGTCCTGAAGAATAATAGTGCCCCCCATAGTAATAGTGCCCCCATAGTAATAGTGCTCCTCATAGTAATAGTACCCCCCATAGTAATAGTACCCCCTATAGTAATAGTGCTCCTCTAGTAATAGTGTCCCCATAGTAATAATACCCCCCATAGTAATAGTACCCCCTAGTAATAGTACCCCCATAGTAATAGTGCTCATCATAGTAATAGTACCCCCATAGTAATAGTAGCCCCATAGTAAGTGCTCCTCATAGTAATAGTGCCCCCATAGTAATAATACCCCCATAGTAATAGTACCCCCATAGTAATAGTGCTCCTCATAGTAATAGTACCCCCCATAGTAATAGTACCCCCCATAGTAATAGTGCTCCTCATAGTAATAGTGCACCCATAGTAATAATACCTCATAGTAATAGTACCCCCCCATAGTAATAGTGCCCCATAGTAATAGTGCTCCTCATAGTAATCGTGCCCCATAGTAATAATACCCCCATAGTAATAGTACCCACCATAGTAATAGTACCCCCATAGTAATAGTGCTCCTCATAGTAATAGTACCCCCATAGTAATAGTACCCCCATAGTAATAGTACCCCCATAGTAATAGTCCTCCTCATAGTAATAGTACCCCCCATAGTAATAGTACCTCCCATAGTAATAGTGCCCCTATAGTAATAGTGCCCCCATAGTAATAGTGCTCCTAATAGTCCCACCAATAGTACTTCCCTTCTAGTAAGCTCTCATTGGTAATACTGCCCCCTACAGTGCCCCCAACAGTGATAATGCTCCCTAAGAGGGCACTTATTAGTAGAAGCTCCCTCCAGTATTAATAATGACATTATAGAGCCCCCAGTAGTAATAAGGCCCCCATAGTCCTTTTAGTAGAAATAAGGCGGATCTTAAGTTTCTCCTATAGAGCCCCCAGTATTAATAAGAATGCCTATAATGCCCCCTACAGTGCCCCCAGTATTTATATCGCCCCCTACTGTTTTAATGCTCCACCTGAAGAGCCCCCAGTATTTATATCGCCCCATACTGTTATAATCCTCTTCCTGCAGTGCCCCCAGTATTTATATCACCTGAGCATTATAACAGTGAGCGGCAGCATAAATACTGGGGGAACTTCAGGGCGAGCATTATAACAGTAGTAGGTGATATAAATACTGGAGCACTGTATGGGACACTATAGACTTTCTTATTACTACTAGGGGCTCTATAATGCTCATCTTGAAGAGCCCACCAGTAATTATATCGCCCCCTAGTGTTTTAATGCTCTCCCTGAAGTGCCCCCAGTAATTATAATGCCCCCTGCAGTGCGTCCAGTATTTTTTATCACCCCTTACTGTTATAATGCTCATAATACCCCAAGTATTTATAGCGCCCCCTAATGTTGTAATGCCCCCTGCAGTTATTTTCCTCCATTTAGTGTCCTCAGAAATTGGAATTCCTCAGCCCCTCCACCATACAGTCCCATGTAAATAACATCACCCTGCCCCAGCCATCTCTAACATGCAGTCCCATGTAAATAACATCACCCCCTCAACAACATACAGTCCCATGTAAATAACCTCACCCTGCCCCAGCCACCTCCATCATACAGTCCTATGTAAATAACATCCCTCCCTTCAGCCCTAACATACAGTCCCAGTTAAATAACCACAACTCCCAGCATTGCTCTGCCTCTCCCCTCCCTTCCCTCTCCTCATGTACAGACCTCACCACAGCTTCTTCCCCAGGACCTCAGCGCTTCCAGTGCATTCCTGAAGACTTACAGTTGTGTCTGTCTGATAAGCAGCACATCAGGGGCCTGGGACAGCACATCAGGGGCCCGGGACAGCACATCAGGGGCCCGGGACAGCACATCGGGGTCCCGGGACAGCACATCGGGGTCGTGGGACAGCACATCAGGGTCGTGGGACAGCACATCAGGGTCCCGGGACAGCACATCAGGGTCGTGGGACAGCACATCAGGGTCCCGAGACAGCACATCAGGGTCCCGGGACAGCACATCAGGGTTCCGGGACAGCACATCAGGGTCCCGGGACAGCACATCAGGGTCCTGGGACAGCACATCAGGGTCGTGGGACAGCACATCAGGGTCGTGGGACAGCACATCAGGGTCGTGGGACAGCACATCAGGGTCCCGGGACAGCACATCAGGGTCGTGGGACAGCACATCAGGGTCCCGGGACAGCACATCAGGGTCCCGGGACAGCACATCAGGGTCCCGGGACAGCACATCAGGGTCGTGGACAGCACATCAGGGTCGTGGGACAGCACATCAGGGGCCCGGGACACACATCAGGGTCCTGGGACAGCACATCAGGGTCCTGGGACAGCACATCAGGGTCCCGGGACAGACATCAGGGTCCAGGGACAGCACATCAGGGTCCTGGGACAGCACATCAGGTCCCGGGACAGCACATCAGGGTCGTTGGGACAGCACATCAGGGGCCCGGGACAACACATCAGGGTCCTGGGACAGCACATCAGGGTCCTGGGACAGCACATCAGGGTCCTGGGACAGCACATCAGGGGCCTGGGACAGCACATCAGGGTCGTGGGACAGCACATCAGGGGCCCGGGACAACACATCAGGGTCCTGGGACAGCACATCAGGGTCCCGGGACAGCACATCAGGGTCCTGGGACAGCACATCAGGGTCCCGGGACAGCACATCAGGGTCGTGGGACAGCAAATCAGGGTCGTGGGACAGCAAATCAGGGTCGTGGGACAGCACATCAGGGTCGTGGGACAGCAATCAGGGTCGTGGGACAGCACATCAGGGTCCCGGGACAGCACATCAGGGTCCCGGGACAGCAATCAGGGTCCTGGGACAGCACATCGAGGTCCTGGGACAGCACATCAGGGTCGTGGGACAGCACATCAGGGTCGTGGGACAGCACATCAGGGTCGTGGGACAGCACATCAGGGTCGTGGGACAGCACATCAGGGTCCTGGGACAGCACATCAGGGTCCCGGGACAGCACATCAGGGTCCCGGGACAGCACATCAGGGTCCCGGGACAGCACATCAGAGTCCCGTGACAGCACATCAGGGTCCCGGGACAGCACATCAGGGTCCCGGGACAGCACATCGGGGTCCCGGGACAGCACATCGGGGTCGTGGGACAGCACATCAGGGTCCCGGGACAGCACATCAGGGTCCCGGGACAGCACATCAGGGTCGTGGGACAGCACATCAGGGTCCCGAGACAGCACATCAGGGTCGTGGGACAGCACATCAGGGTCCCGGGACAGCACATCAGGGTCCCGGGACAGCACATCAGGGTCCTGGGACAGCACATCAGGGTCGTGGGACAGCACATCAGGGTCGTGGGACAGCACATCAGGGTCCCGGGACAGCACATCAGGGTCCCGGGACAGCACATCAGGGTCCCGGGACAGCACATCAGGGTCGTGGGACAGCACATCAGGGTCGTGGGACAGCACATCAGGGGCCCGGGACAACACATCAGGGTCCTGGGACAGCACATCAGGGTCCTGGGACAGCACATCAGGGTCCCGGGACAGCACATCAGGGTCCTGGGACAGCACATCAGGGTCCCGGGACAGCACATCAGGGTCGTGGGACAGCAAATCAGGGTCGTGGGACAGCAAATCAGGGTCGTGGGACAGCACATCAGGGTCGTGGGACAGCAAATCAGTGTCGTGGGACAGCACATCAGGGTCCCGGGACAGCACATCAGGGTCCCGGGACAGCACATCAGGGTCCTGGGACAGCACATCGAGGTCCTGGGACAGCACATCAGGGTCGTGGGACAGCACATCAGGGTCCTGGGACAGCACATCAGGGTCGTGGGACAACACATCAGGGTCAGCACATCAGGGTTGTGGGACAGCTAATCAGGGTCCCGGGACAGCACATCAGGGTCCCGGTACATCACATCAGGGTCGTGGGACAGCACATCAGGGTCGTGGGACAGCACATCAGGGTCGTGGGACAGCACATCAGGGTCGTGGGACAGCACATCAGGGTCGTGGGACAGCACATCAGGGTCGTGGGACAACACATCAGGGTCGTGGGACAGCACATCAGGGTCGTGGGACAGCACATCAGGGTCCCGGGACAGCACATCAGGGTCCCGGGACAGCACATCAGGGTCCTGGGACAGCACATCAGGGTCCTGGGACAGCACATCAGGGTCGTGGGACAGCACATCAGGGTCGTGGGACAGCACATCAGGGTCCTGGGACAGCACATCAGGGTCCCGGGACAGCACATCAGGGTCCCGGGACAGCACATCAGGGTCCCGGGACAGCACATCAGGGTCGTGGGACAGCACATCAGGGTCGTGGGACAGCACATCAGGGTCGTGGGACAGCACATCAGGGTCCTGGGACAGCACATCAGGGTCCCGGGACAGCACATCAGGGTCGTGGGACAGCACATCAGGGTCCCGGGACAGCACATCAGGGTCGTGGGACAGCACATCAGAGTCCCGTGACAGCACATCAGGGGCCTGGGACAGCACATCAGGGTCCCGGGACAGCACATCAGGGTCGTGGGACAGCACATCAGGGTCGTGGGACAGCACATCAGGGTCCCGGGACAGCACATCAGGGGCTCAGGCCCGAATGTTTTCACCTAGCAACGCCCCTGACTCTGACCCTTCTGTCCTGGGGTTATCGTCCTGCGCCGGATCCGGACGGAGACACTTTTCGTGCCTTTAAGGAGTCTCCATAGATTCATGACTTACTGTCCGGATCCACGTACTCACCCCTGTCCACAGCGGGAGCCAAGGGTGTAAAATGGTGTCCCAAAATGTGTACATAAATACGGTGAAAGTCATGACGCCATACTGTGTGACCTTGTGCCGCCATACTGTGTGACCTTGTGCCGCCGCCATACTGTGTGACATTGTGACGACATACTGTGTGACCTTGTGCCGCCGCCATACTGTGTGACATTGTGACGACATACTGTGTGACCTTGTGCCGCCATACTGTGTGACATTGTGCCGCCGCCATACTGTGTGACCTTGTGCCGCCGCCATACTGTGTGACATTGTGACGCCATACTGTGTGACATTGTGCCGCCGCCATACTGTGTGACCTTGTGCCGCCGCCATACTGTGTGACCTTGTGGCGCCATACTGTGTGACCTTGTGGCGCCGCCATGATGAACTCCCGTCTGTCTCCATAGATACGTCTATCACAGCTCCCAGTGGATGGTCGCCGGAAACACGGAGAATTCCTGCCTCCCGCCCCGCCTGTACGTGCACGCCGACTCCCCCTGCTCCGGGGAGACCTGGATGAGACAGGTCATCAGCTTCGACCGAGTCAAACTCACCAATAACGAGATGGACGACAAAGGACATGTAGGTGTGGAGCACGGGTACTTACCTCTCTGCATATGTAACATTATAGATACCGTATGACCCTGTATATACCGTATATATCTATACCAGAGCCGTACACACACTGTATGACCCTGTATATACCGTATATCTATACCGGAGCCGTACACACACTGTATGACCCTGTATATACCGTATATCTATACCGGAGCCGTACACATACTGTATGACCCTGTATATACCGTATATCTATACCGGAGCCGTACACATACTGTATGACCCTGTATATACCGTATATCTATACCGGAGCTGTACACACACTGTATGACCCTGTATACCGTATATCTATACCAGAGCCGTACACACACTGTATGACCCTGTATATACCGTATATCTATACCGGAGCCGTACACACACTGTATGACCCTGTATATACCGTATATCTATACCGGAGCCGTACACACACTGTATGACCCTGTATATACCGTATATCTATACCGTAGCCGTACACACACTGTATGGCCCTGTATATACCGTATATCTATACCGGAGCCGTACACATACTGTATGACCCTGTATATACCGTATATCTATACCAGAGCCGTACACACACTGTATGGCCCTGTATATACCGTATATCTATACCGGAGCCGTACACATACTGTATGACCCTGTATATACCGTATATCTATACCGGAGCTGTACACACACTGTATGACCCTGTATATACCGTATATCTATACCGGAGCCGTACACATACTGTATGACCCTGTATATACTGTATATCTATACCGGAGCCGTACACATACTGTATGACCCTGTATATACCGTATATCTATACCGGAGCCGTACACACACTGTATGACCCTGTATATACCGTATATCTATACCGGAGCCGTACACATACTGTATGACCCTGTATATACCGTATATCTATACCGGAGCCGTACACACACTGTATGACCCTGTATATACCGTATATCTATACCGTAGCCGTACACACACTGTATGACCCTGTATATACCGTATATCTATACCAGAGCCGTACACATACTGTATGACCCTGTATATACCGTATATCTATACCGGAGCCGTACACATACTGTATGACCCTGTATATACCGTATATCTATACCGGAGCCGTACACATACTGTATGACCCTGTATATACTGTATATCTATACCAGAGCCGTACACATACTGTATGACCCTGTATATACCGTATATCTATACCGTAGCCGTACACATACTGTATGACCCTGTATATACTGTAACGGAACGCCTAGCACCCCGACCGGGTACCTCCGTCGATAGATGCTCCTAGTGCTTTCCGAGGACTCCAAGCACTCCACTTGACACCGTACGCCCTGCAGACCCCACGAACCGCCGCAGCTTGGTTGGGGTCTCACCGTCCTCCACCCACGCTGGACCTACGACAAGGCTCCAGGCTCCAGTGGGTGAACCTCTCCTACAGCCAGAGAGCAGGAACAGCTCTTACAAGAGCTAGTAGTTATGCCAGGGGAGTATAGCAAATCTTCAGTGTATAGCAATCCCCCAGTTTTGATCAGTTATCCAAACACCAGTCTCAACATGATGAAGGATAAAACAGGAACACTTTATTGAGGGCTACTCGCCCGTATTTATGCAGGTCCCCATCTGGTGGACACGCCCCCAGGGGACCAGAATGGAGACTGCGACACACCGAACAGATACAGCACATCCCCACAATGCATCATGGTTTCCTCCTCTCTGCCCCAGAGACAACCGAGGGAAATCCAATTATCTCTCAGGACACAGGGGAGATCGCCAATACACATGTGGAGACAACAGGACAGACATCACCATTTAAACACACAATGTCACACCCTCCACAGCAACCACAGACATTTAACATATCCCAGATAGCTCAAGTATGAGTGCATATCATTAGGCGAATGGCACTCAGACCACACGAATACAATTAAACTAGCCATCTGGGTACCCTCACATAACAAAATACAATTCCAAAGACAGATTTAAGCTGTGCGGCCGGCCTGTCTTCTTTAAAGTTAGTATGGGCCATAATCCTGAGGCAGGAGGCTGGCAACCAGCCCCCTCCAAAACACAGTGGCGAGGTTGGTTTCGTCACACATCTCCCCCTTCCAGGGAAGACTAACCAGATACCTGACCTCACGGTCAGTACCTGAGTTAGTCTGGCAGTCCAACCACAACCCCATACTGGACCTGTTGAATTTTGGGGCCTGGCTCTGTTCTGTATGTCCCCAGCTGTTGAGTGGGCATCTGCGACTCCTTGCTGCCTTGTGGTTCTCCAGCTTGGAGCTGTAGGTACTTGGTGGGCAGAGGCCGACTGCGCTCTGCCCAGATGCCAGCTCTTCCGCGGGGGTAGCCTGTGGAAAGTCCGGCTCTGAAGAAGAGGGTAGGGGAGGGCAGAGGCCGACTGCGCTCTGCCCAGATGCCAGCTCTTCCGCTGGGGTAGCCTGTGGGATGTCCGGCTCTGGAGAAGAGGATAGAGGAGGGCAGAGGCCGACTGCGCTCTGCCCTGATGCCAGCTCTTCCGCTGGGAAGAAATCAGTGGGTAGCGCAGGCTCATCCCCTGCCCCCAGAACTCTGTTGGGAAGTAGCTGGGAAGGGGAGGGCTCGCTTACCTCCTCCTCCTGGTATCCCTGCGGAGATGGATGGGGATCTGGACCGACTGTCCAGCATCCCTGTAGGACTGGCACCGAGCCCGCGGTCTCATCTGCGCCCATGCAGAGGGGCTTGTGTTCCCCTTTTCCCGGTATCTCCGGCTGCTGGTGGAAGGTGAGGCCGGTTGCCTCTCCTCCCCAGGACTCTGGTTGCTGTAAGGCAGAGGGACCCCGCATCTCCTCCCCCTGGAACTCAGGTTGCCGCTGGGGAGAGAGACCGGTTGTCTCCTCTCCCTGTGATATGCACTGCCGCTGGAGATCTGGGCAGGCGGCCCAGCATCCCTGTAGGGCCAGTAGAGAGACCTCGGTCCCATCTCCACCTGCCATCTGTGGGTCCTCCCAGGACCAGTCTGTGAGGTCCCTCAACATTTGCGAGTCAGGATCACCTGCGTCCACACCTGGCAACTCCGGCTGCCTGCTGAGGGTCTGGGCCAGCATCCCAGCATCCCGGTGGAGAGCCCTCGGTCCCGTCTCCACCTGCCTGTTGTGGTTCCTCACAGGACCAGTCTATGAGGACCCCTACCTCTGTAGCTGGTACTGAAGCAGGGGATACTTCAGTCGGGTCTTCCCAGCTGTAGGGTTGTAGGTCTGGGACTGCCACCCAGCCTCTCTGGCAGTGTATATTGGGGACCGAATTGAGCTGAAGAAGTATTGGTAGTCCTGCTCCAGCTCCCACTCCTTTGTCACTAGAGATGCCAGGTCTTGTCTCACCTCTCTCGCTGTAGCCCAATCATGCATAGCCTCTCTGTAGTCATAGATATCCCAGAACCGGGACCCTCCAGCATCTCCGAACTCCGGTTCTGCAAAGGCCTCAAACAACAGGCCAGGGCCATCATAATCCTCACCCTCGGGTCTGTCGTGCTCAGCCATCCAGGGAGAGTGCCGAATCACATACCACCAGAGTGCCTGGTAGGCGTCATCTAGCCAAAGCTCCTTCCATACCAGGCTCTCCAGTTCTGTCACCCACTCATTCAGGGGCTCCTCTCCCAGAAGGGGCATTCGCAGGGCCACTCGCATCCGCAACTGCTGCTCCTCACTGGGGAGACACTCGCCCCGCCGACGCTGTACATCTTCCAGGGCCTCGTGCCAGACGCCTTTCCGGACTGCATCCCTCCAGTCCGGGTCATCATCCTCCTCGTAGTGGAACGCTGTTCGAAGACTAGCCGATTCCATCCTGCTGTAGCCAGGGGCGCTGTACGGATACTAGCGTTGCCCTCAATATACTCCACGAACGGTGTCTCCGAGCTGCTTCTCCTCACACTAGGACGCCATCCCACTGCTTGCCACCAATGTAACGGAACGCCTAGCACCCCGACCGGGTACCTCCGTCGATAGATGCTCCTAGTGCTTTCCAAGGACTCCAAGCACTCCACTTGGCACCGTACGCACTGCAGACCCCACGAACCGCCGCAGCTTGGTTGGGGTCTCACCGTCCTCCACCCACGCTGGACCTACTACAAGGCTCCAGGCTCCAGTGGGTGAACCTCTCCTACAGCCAGAGAGCAGGAACAGCTCTTACAAGAGCTAGTAGTTATGCCAGGGGAGTATAGCAAATCTTCAGCGTATAGCAATCCCCCAGTTTGATCAGTTATCCAAACACCAGTCTCAACATGATGAAGGATAAAACAGGAACACTTTATTGAGGGCTACCCGCCCGTATTTATGCAGGTCCCCATCTGGTGGACACGCCCCTAGGGGACCAGAAGGGAGACTGCGACACACCGAACAGATACAGCACATCCCCACAATGTATCATGGTTTCCTCCTCTCTGCCCCAGAGACAACCGAGGAATAATCCAATTATCTCTCAGGACAAAGGGAGATCGCCAATGCACATGTGGAGACAACAGGACAGAAATCACAATTTAAACACACAATGGCACACCCCCACAGCAACCACAGACATGTAACATATTCCCAGATAGCTCAAGTATGAGTGCATATCATTAGGCGAATGGCACTCAGACCACACGAATACAATAAAACTAGCCATCTGGGTGCCCTCACATAACAAAATACAATTCCAAAGACAGATTTAAGCTGTGCGGCCGGCCTGTCTTCTTTAAAGTTAGTATGGGCCATAATCCTGAGGCAGGAGGCTGGCAACCAGCCCCCTCCAAAACACTGTGGCGAGGTTGGTTTCGTCACATATACTGTATATCTATACCGGAGCCGTACACATACTGTATGACCCTGTATATACCGTATATCTATACCGGAGCCGTACACATACTGTATGACCCTGTATATACCGTATATCTATACCGGAGCTGTACACACACTGTATGACCCTGTATATACCGTATATCTATACCGGAGCCGTACACATACTGTATGACCCTGTATATACTGTATATCTATACCGGAGCCGTACACATACTGTATGACCCTGTATATACCGTATATCTATACCGGAGCCGTACACACACTGTATGACCCTGTATATACCGTATATCTATACCGGAGCTGTACACATACTGTATGACCCTGTATATACCGTATATCTATACCGGAGCCGTACACATACTGTATGACCCTGTATATACCGTATATCTATACCGGAGCCGTACACACACTGTATGACCCTGTATATACCGTATATCTATACCGTAGCCGTACACATACTGTATGACCCTGTATATACCGTATATCTATACCAGAGCCGTACACATACTGTATGACCCTGTATATACCGTATATCTATACCGGAGCCGTACACATACTGTATGACCCTGTATATACCGTATATCTATACCGGAGCCGTACACATACTGTATGACCCTGTATATACTGTATATCTATACCAGAGCCGTACACATACTGTATGACCCTGTATATACCGTATATCTATACCGTAGCCGTACACATACTGTATGACCCTGTATATACTGTAACGGAACGCCTAGCACCCCGACCGGGTACCTCCGTCGATAGATGTTCCTAGTGCTTTCCGAGGACTCCAAGCACTCCACTTGACACCGTACGCACTGCAGACCCCATGAACCGCCGCAGCTTGGTTGGGGTCTCACCGTCCTCCACCCACGCTGGACCTACGACAAGGCTCCAGGCTCCAGTGGGTGAACCTCTCCTACAGCCAGAGAGCAGGAACAGCTCTTACAAGAGCTAGTAGTTATGCCAGGGGAGTATAGCAAATCTTCAGCGTATAGCAATCCCCCAGTTTTGATCAGTTATCCAAACACCAGTCTCAACATGATGAAGGATAAAACAGGAACACTTTATTGAGGGCTACTCGCCCGTATTTATGCAGGTCCCCATCTGGTGGACACGCCCCTAGGGGACCAGAAGGGAGACTGCGACACACCGAACAGATACAGCACATCCCCACAATGTATCAAGGTTTCCTCCTCTCTGCCCCAGAGACAACCGAGGGCAATCCAATTATCTCTCAGGACACAGGGAGATCGCCAATACACATGTGGAGACAACAGGACAGACATCATCATTTAAACACACAATGGCACACCCCCACAGCAACCACAGACATGTAACATATCCCCAGATAGCTCAAGTATGAGTGCATATCATTAGGCGAATGGCACTCAGACCACACGAATACAATTAAACTAGCCATCTGGGTACCCTCACATGACAAAATACAATTCCAAAGACAGATTTAAGCTGTGCGGCCGGCCTGTCTTCTTTAAAGTTAGTATGGGCCATAATCCTGAGGCAGGAGGCTGGCAAACAGCCCTCTCCAAAACACAGTGGCGAGGTTGGTTTCGTCACACATCTCCCCCTTCCAGGGAAGACTAACCAGATACCTGACCTCACGGTCAGTACCTGAGTTAGTCTGGCAGTCCAACCACAACCCCATACTGGACCTGTTGAATTTTGGGGCCTGGCTCTGTTCTGCATGTCCCCAGCTGTTGAGTGGGCATCTGCGACTCCTTGCTGCCTTGTGGTTCTCCAGCTTGGAGCTGTAGGTACTTGGTGGGCAGAGGCCGACTGCGCTCTGCCCAGATGCCAGCTCTTCTGCGGGGGTAGCCTGTGGAAAGTCCGGCTCTGAAGAAGAGGGTAGGGGAGGGCAGAGGCCGACTGTGCTCTGCCCAGATGCCAGCTCTTCCGCTGGGGTAGCCGGTGGGGAGTCCGGCTCTGGAGAAGAGGATAGGGGAGGGCAGAGGCCTACTGCACTCTGCCCAGATGCCAGCACTTCCGCTGGGGTAGCCTGTGGGATGTCCGGCTCTGGAGAAGAGGATAGAGGAGGGCAGAGGCCGACTGCGCTCTGCCTTGATGCCAGCTCTTCCGCTGGGAAGAAATCAGTGGGTAGCGCAGGCTCATCCCCTGCCCCCAGAACTCTGTTGGGAAGTAGCTGGGAAGGGGAGGGCTCGCTTACCTCCTCCTCCTGGTATCCCTGCGGAGATGGATGGGGATCTGGACCGACTGTCCAGCATCCCTGTAGGACTGGCACCGAGCCCGCGGTCTCATCTGCGCCCATGCAGAGGGGCTTGTGTTCCCCTTTTCCCGGTATCTCCGGCTGCTGGTGGAAGGTGAGGCCGGTTGCCTCTCCTCACCAGGACTCTGGTTGCTGTAAGGCAGAGAGACCCCGCATCTCCTCCCCCAGGAACTCAGGTTGCCGCTGGGGAGAGAGACCGGTTGTCTCCTCTCCCTGTGATATGCACTGCCGCTGGAGATCTGGGCAGGCGGCCCAGCATCCCTGTAGGGCCAGTAGAGAGACCTCGGTCCCATCTCCACCTGCCATCTGTGGGTCCTCCCAGGACCAGTCTGTGAGGTCCCTCAACATTTGCGAGTCAGGATCACCTGCGTCCACACCTGGCAACTCCGGCTGCCGCTGAGGGTCTGGGCCAGCATCCCAGCATCCCGGTGGAGAGCCCTCGGTCCCGTCTCCACCTGCCTGTTGTGGTTCCTCACAGGACCAGTCTATGAGGACCCCTACCTCTGTAGCTGGTACTGAAGCAGGGGATACTTCAGTCGGGTCTTCCCAGCTGTAGGGTTGTAGGTCTGGGACTGCCACCCAGCCCTCCGGCAGTGTATATTGGGGCCGAATTGAGCTGAAGAAGTATTGGTAGTCCTGCTCCAGCTCCCACTCCTTTGTCACTAGAGATGCCAGGTCTTGTCTCACCTCTCTCGCTGTAGCCCAATCATGCATAGCCTCCCTGTAGTCATAGATATCCCAGAACCGGGACCCTCCAGCATCTCCGAACTCCGGTTCTGCAAAGGCCTCAAACAACAGGCCAGGGCCATCATAATCCTCACCCTCGGGTCTGTCGTGCTCAGCCATCCAGGGAGAGTGCCGAATCACATACCACCAGAGTGCCTGGTAGGCGTCATCTAGCCAAAGCTCCCTCCATACCAGGCTCTTGAGTTCTGTCACCCACTCATTCAGGGGCTCCTCTCCCAGAAGGGGCATTCGCAGGGCCACTCGCATCCGCAACTGCTGCTCCTCACTGAGGAGACACTCGCCCCGCCGACGCTGTACATCTTCCAGGGCCTCGTGCCAGACGCCTTTCCGGACTGCATCCCTCCAGTCCGGGTCATCATCCTCCTCGTAGTGGAACGCTGTTTGAAGACTAGCCGATTCCATCCTGCTGTAGCCAGGGGCGCTGTACGGATACTAGCGTTGCCCTCAATATACTCCACGAACTGTGTCTCCGAGCTGCTTCTCCTCACACTAGGACGCCATCCCACTGCTTGCCACCAATGTAACGGAACGCCTAGCACCCCGACCGGGTACCTCCGTCGATAGATGCTCCTAGTGCTTTCCAAGGACTCCAAGCACTCCACTTGGCACCGTACGCACTGCAGACCCCACGAACCGCCGTAGCTTGGTTGGGGTCTCACCGTCCTCCACCCACGCTGGACCTACTACAAGGCTCCAGGCTCCAGTGGGTGAACCTCTCCTACAGCCAGAGAGCAGGAACAGCTCTTACAAGAGCTAGTAGTTATGCCAGGGGAGTATAGCAAATCTTCAGCGTATAGCAATCCCCCAGTTTGATCAGTTATCCAAACACCAGTCTCAACATGATGAAGGATAAAACAGGAACACTTTATTGAGGGCTACCCGCCCGTATTTATGCAGGTCCCCATCTGGTGGACACGCCCCTAGGGGACCAGAAGGGAGACTGCGACACACCGAACAGATACAGCACATCCCCACAATGTATCATGGTTTCCTCCTCTCTGCCCCAGAGACAACCGAGGAATAATCCAATTATCTCTCAGGACAAAGGGAGATCGCCAATACACATGTGGAGACAACAGGACAGAAATCACCAGTTAAACACACAATGGCACACCCTCCCAGCAAACACAGACATGTAACATATTCCCAGATAGCTCAAGTCTGAGTGCATATCATTAGGTGAATGGCACTCAGACCACACGAATACAATTAAACTAGCCATCTGGGTGCCCTCACATAACAAAATACAATTCCAAAGACAGATTTAAGCTGTGCGGCCGGCCTGTCTTCTTTAAAGTTAGTATGGGCCATAATCCTGAGGCAGGAGGCTAGCAACCAGCCCCCTCCAAAACACCGTGGCGAGGTTGGTTTCGTCACATATACTGTATATCTATACCGGAGCCGTACACATACTGTATGACCCTGTATATACCGTATATCTATACCGGAGCCTTACACAAACTGTATGACCCTGTATATACCGTATATCTATACCGGAGCCGTACACATACTGTATGACCCTGTATATACCGTATATCTATACCGGAGCCGTACACATACTGTATGACCCTGTATATACCGTATATCTATACCGGAGCCGTACACATACTGTATGACCCTGTATATACTGTATATACACCAGAGCCGTACACATACTGTATGACCCTGTATATACCGTATATCTATACCGGAGCCGTACACATACTGTATGACCCCGTATATACCGTATATCTATACCGGAGCCGTACACATACTGTATGACCCTGTATATACCGTATATCTATACCAGAGCCGTACACACACTGTATGACCCTGTATATACCGTATATCTATATACACCGGAGCCGTACACATACTGTATGACCCTGTATATACCGTATATATATATACACCGCACTGTATGGCAGCGTGTCCTGCAGCGTTGATCTTTTCACATCGCTACGCTAATTAAATAACCGCCTTTAGATCCCAGCGACCCCGGAGTCCGCGCCAGAGCCTCCTGTCACAATTATCATTTCCTGCTCCTCTCGAATGAAACCGAACTCTGCACGAAAAAGCAGATCTTTATCTCCCTGAAGATACCGCCCGACATCTGCGCCCCCGATATACTGCAGTGCAGAGCGCCACGTCTCCGGCCTCCACGCATGACATGATGTGTAATCACCATGAAACCCTCAGGAAGGGCGGCCGCCCCCCGACATAACCCCTCGCTTCTGAGTAGACTTTTATTTGTTCCTTGCAATTTCCAAGATCTCTGCTTGCTGTCAGTGAAGGGGAATATGCACTACGTCCCATAACAGGCTGAAAACCTGCTCTGACCTAGCTGCGCTCACACAGCTGAGGGTTTGTTACAATGATATTCAGCACAGTCCGCCTGGATTCAACAGGAGATTGTCCGGATACGCTGTGCGAGCTGCGCGGATATGTGCTGGGGTGACGTAAACCTCCAGCGGAAGGCTGAGCTGTATACCGCCATACAGTGACCTATGTCATGGTGATGTAAAGCCGTATGCCAATGGTATTCCTGTGTGGCCCGGGCTCTTCATCCTAACACGCGTGTCTAACGGTTGCTCTTCCAGGGGGTAAGTCTCTGGGTGTGGCCCTTCCTCCAGCCGGGCCCCCAGTGTATGTGCAGTGTAACACGTACATTATAGGCACATCCCAGTGACTTGTGTGCGCTGCCGGAGGAGGCATTTATGAGTTTCTCCTGGATAGATCCCCGGATAAGCGAACGTGAGACGTCTTGTTGGGATGAGGGGCCCGGGCCATACAGGGCAGCCTGGGGACAGGTTCTTGGGGGGGTCCCTTGTCCAGCATAGCTCCCCCTGTGTAGATTTGTGATACAGCGGTCCCGCCCGGCCTCAGGTGGACAAACCATCATTGCTACCGACACGGGACGACCTAAAGGTTATATTCTTACCCGGCGAGTTGGGGGGGGGAGTTACCAGAGAGGACCCCGGCATTATACCGGATTATTAGAATGGCGGAACATTATTCCATCGCTATTTCAGTCACTTTTTATTGCCCCCCTTTGGTTAACATTTGGGTAATAGGTCCCTCTGCAGACCGTGAGGTACCAGTAGTTCATCTGATCGCACACGGATGTCACCCATGTGCCATCTGCCTCCATGTGGGGGCTCCCCAAATTGTAGAACAGGTCCTCTTCTGCTCCGTTTTTTGGCCAAGAAAAGTTATTTCTACTGATGAAAGTGAGAAAATTGCGGAACGCACAATGGATACGGTTGTGAGGATGAGGCCTGGAAAATGTATCTCCACACCTACCACTTGGGGGTCGCCAGGGGCCACTATTTCGGTCTTCAGTGGGTAAGGTGCCCCATGCATAGGCTGTTTCTAGCATTTTTGGAAGCCATAAGATTGAGACGCAGAGTGGGCTGAGCCTACCTCGGGTACTCGGGTAACTGGTATATGATTAAAGCCCTAAAATTTATGTAATTCTAACCTTGTTTGTTTTATGCCTCATAAAGCATCATTTCCAGGCAACATTTCCTCAGGGGCGGGACTTAGTTGTCACATGACCATACAACTGTGGGAGGAGCTGGACAATAGTATCATAGTGATGCAGCCTGAGGATCAGTAAAATTTTAGATGTGACCCAGAAATTACTGCATCATATACACTGATGAGCAAAAGGGTGATAATGTTCTGAACTTCTGACTTCCAGGCTCCATATCTCACCATCCACTACAGCTTCAGACGTGAGACTCCCATCATCCTATAGACAATCACCCCGGCTATCTCATACATAAATTGGACCTGCAGCTATTCAGTGTATGATTAGTTCTGCGGATTCTTCTCGTGTATCTGCATTGTTCCTGTTTTGCTCCTAAAATTCTAAATTTTTATTTTTATTATTTTGTAAACCCACCTTTGGCTTTCAGCACTGTCTGGACCCTTCTGGGCATGCTCTCCATCAGATTCCAGCATGTCTCGCCCGAAATCTCTTCCCAGGTCTCTTCTACACGTTCCCAATGTTGGAGTATACTGGTCGACTCACTTGGGTACGAATACAGCTTTTTCTTCATCTCTACCCACAAGTGTTGGATTGGGATGAGGTCCGGGGACTGTGGAGGCCGATCCAGCTCCTCTACTTCATTGTCATTGAGCCATATCTTCTCCAATCTCACCTTATGCTTCGGGTCGTTGTCCTGCTGGAACACTGTGTAGTCCTTTTCATACCCATAGTACTCGAGTGTATGAAGTAACTCGTCTTGTAGGATACTCACATACAGCTCAGCATTGAGACCACCATCGATCCTGGTCAAGTATCCAACGCCTTTAGCTGCATCATGTGAGGCCATGATGCATCCCCATATCTTCAGGCTTCCTCCACCCAACTTGACAGTTCCTTCAAGATCTCGATCCGTTGGCCCCTTTTCCTTGATTCTTCCGACTTGTTGACTTTGATATTTTGCTGGGACGTCCACCTCTTGGCTTTGGAATGGATGGACGGACTTCATGTCATATCTTCCAGCTGTCATGGCCTCACATGATGCAGTTTGGAGATTTTCTTGGCCAAGATACCGCTGTCGATGAGCTGGATGATGCTGCTTCTCTTTCATGGCGGCTCCTGGATCTGAACCAGTGACCTTTTACTTGGAATGGACCTAGTAACAAACTGGTCTATCAGGGAATGTGAGGACAGTAGAAGAAGATTGTTCCACCACCAGGAGCAGAACAGGAACAATGCAGTCACATGAGAAGAATCTGCAGAACTAGTCATATGCTGAATAGCTACAAGTCCAATGTATATGAAGTATAAGAAGGCAGCACTCAGTTCAGTGAAGGAAAGTGGATGGTTTATTAACCCATCCAGCAGCAACGTTTCAGCTCTACTCAATGGAGCCTTGTCAAGGTGCAGTGACATGTGCAAAGTGCAATACATATATAGCAAACCCAAGACGGGATTAGCTTTATGAGCATAGGAGACCACAACGAAGATGGCCACGGCTTGAGAGAAGCCCAGAGCGCATGCACCTGCCCAAAACGTGCACCCCCCCACTGGGAGAACCTATAGCCGTGAATACATTATATATAAACCAAATCAGACTCAAAATAATCGGTGCCTGTATATGTACTGCAGAAAGGCCCAGTTGGAGGAAATAAGGTGTACTTATGGGCCACCATAGTTATCTGTATTCCAGGTTCAGGAAGGAATCGCCATCCACATCACCATGACAACCATAGGCGGCCCCAACGGAATCGGTCTATATTAAAACCAGGGGGTAGAGTGTCCTCTCAGGGATCTCCCCAAAGGGAAGGCACAACACCCAATTAGGAGAGGGAATCCGGTGTCACATTTGTGGGACCAAGAGTGCCAGATCCAAGTCCTGGAGAAAACCACATGTATATAATAATGTATGGCAAATGTTGGGCACAGAACAAAGAATATATAACTACGGGGTCATCGTATCACGAGTCGGAATCTCCCATGTCCCATCGGGGGCCTGTGAGGGACCAAGTCGGGAAATCATGTCCCCAAAATAGTCAACAACAAAAAAATCGCAATTCCTGTGGTCTCCTATAATATAAATAACATGATACATAGTCATATAGAAAACCCTTAACAGATGTCCTGTATGGTCCTGTAGGCCGGCATCCAGAGTGACTGTCCATCAAACTCATCTCTTCCATAAGTTCCTATTTGGGGACAACAGAACAACAGATTAGAACACAGCACATGTCTGAACCCACACAAATGGGACTCGGAAAGAATCAGAAGTGTAGGAAGATGTGACAAAAATCTCAATTAGAAAACTTTGAATTCCACATTCAGGCCTATAGATTTTAGGGTCTGTAATGTAAAAGTCCAGTAGAGTTCCCTTGTCTCAAGTATGGCTGTTCTATCGCCACCACGTCTTAATGTACAGTTAGGTACTTGTTCTAAAATCCTAAACCGTAGATCTCGTTCTGAGTATTTAGCCTCTGTAACGGACCGTTTCAGCAGACAAGGGGTTAAAATCCGTTTAGGCGATATGCCCCTTTCTGAGAGACAGGCACAGCTACTGCAGAACACCAACCTCCCGAACTGGATACAAAATAGCACTCCAAACTGGAACCTCACGAATAGCTGCTAGCAGACGAACAGGAAAAGCATACAATCGGCTTACACTCCTGGCAATCAGTCTCCAACAGCATACAGGGAATCCCCCCAATAACGAGACAAGGCTCCGTGTTAAGGGTCAGCAGTGGTCTGACTGTACTTCAGATACAGCCTCTTTTATTCATAAAAAACAAACATAGTACTGCCCACAGGGTTTTGAAATCCAACCAATCAATGTCTTACAACACACACAATGCAAGTACAGCAACCAATCGTTCACGCCCCCTAGAGGACCAGAAGGGAGACTGCGACACAGAACAGATACAACACATCCCCACAATGCATCATGGTTTCCCCCTCTCTGTCCCAGAGACAACCGAGGGCAATCCAATTATCTCTCAGGACAAAGGGGAGATCGCCAATACACATGTGGAGACAACAGGACAGACATCACCATTTAAACACACAATGGGACAATAGAACCACACCCAGCATATTCCTCCCAAGCTGACAAGTTACACTTATTATAAATTGTTACAACTTTGTGAGGTTACATTGTCCATATATATAACTTACATCAATTTAAACAGTATAACTTGGGGACAAACCTATCCAAAATTCACTTGAATAGGTTCAGGGGTTTAAAAGTTAGCAAAAGTATCTCAAAGGGCCGTAATCCTGGGGCAGGAGGCTGGCAACCAGCCCCCTCCAAAACACTGTGGCAAGGTTGGTTTTGCCACACATCTCCCCCCCCCCCAGGGAAGACTAACCAGATACCTGACCTCACGCCGGTCGGTACCTGAGTTAGTCTGGCAGTCCACCCACACCCCAATACTGGACCTGTTGAATTTTGGGGCCTGGCTCTGTTCCGTAGGTCCCCAGCTGTTGAGTGGGCATCTGCTACTCCTTGCTTTGTGGTTCTCCAGCTTGGAGCTGTAGGTACTTGGTGGGCAGAGGCCGACTGCGCTCTGCCCAGATGCCAGCTCTTCCGCTGGGGTGAGGGGGGTACAAGCCAGTCCTGTAACAAGGGGGTCGGTGGAGCAGAGGCTAGCGGCTCTCTGCCTCTGATGCCAGCTCTTCCGCTGGGAAGGGATCAGTGGGTATTGCAGGCTCATCCCCTGCCCCCAGAACTCGGTTGGGAAGTAGCTGGGAAGGGGAGGGCTCGCTTACCTCCTCCTCCTGGTATCCCTGCGGAGATGGCTGGAGATCTGGTTGTTTGAGGGGGAGACCGACTGTCTCCTCTTTGGCTAAACAGCCCTGTTGCTGGGGGACAGGACCGACTGTCCCTACCCTCTGTGCTGTAAGTGCAGAGACCACGGTCCCATCTGCACAGTTGTGGGGCTTACTGTCTCCCCCTGGTGCGTTAAGCTGCCGCTGGGGAATGGAGACTAGGCTCCCAGTTCCCAACAAATCATGCTGCTGCTGGGGGGTAGGAACAACTACCTCTGCCCCCTGTAACTCAGCCTGCCGCTGGGGAGGGAGGCCGCTGCGCTCCTCTCCCTGCACTTCACACTGCCGCTGGGGAATGGAGACTGGGCTCCCTTTGTCCCGCAACTGTAACTTCTGATGGAGGTCCACCCAACGTGGCAGCTGATCGTCACCTTCTGCCCGGTATAGTAGGGTCTTGAACACTAGACTCCTCACGAACTTCACGTATTTCTCAGCTGGATTGGGTCCGAAGAAGTTCAGCCGCAACCACATCATACGGTCAAATTCCTCCACAGAGTATCTGTACTCCACTGCTGGTTCCATCCTGGTGCTTTTAGGGTCGCTGTACTGAGACATGCGTTGCCCTTAAGTTGTAAAATCCAAAGAAATGGTGTCTCCTGTAGCTAACCTTCTGGCTGTAGGAACGATCCCGCTGCTTGCCACCAATGTAGCGGACCGTTTCAGCAGACAAGGGGTTAAAATCTGTTTAGGCGATTTGCCCCTTTCTGAGAGACAGGCACAGCTACTGCAGAACACCAACCTCCCAAACTGGATACAAAATAGCACTCCAAACTGGAACCTCGCAAATAGCTGTCAGCAGACGAACAGGAAAAGCATCCAATCAGCTTACACTCCTGGCAATCAGTCTCCAATAGCATACAGGGAATCCCCCCAATAACGAGACAAGGCTCCGTGTTGAGGGTCAGCAGTGGTCTGACTGTACTTCAGATACAGCCTCTTTTATTCATAAAAACAAACATAGTACTGCCCACAGGGTTTTGAAATCCAACCAATCAATATCTTACAACACACACAATGCAAGTACAGCAACCAATCGTTCACGCCCCCTAGAGGACCAGAAGGGAGACTGCGACACAGAACAGATACAACACATCCCCACAATGCATCATGGTTTCCTCCTCTCTGTCCCAGAGACAACCGAGGGCAATCCAATTATCTCTCAGGACAAAGGGAGATCGCCAATACACATGTGGAGACAACAGGACAGACATCACCATTTAAACACACAATGGGACAATAGAACCACACCCAGCATATTCCTCCCAAGCTGACAAGTTACACTTATTATAAATTGTTACAACTTTGTGAGGTTACATTGTCCATACATATAACTTACATCAATTTAAACAGTATAACTTGGGGACAAACCTATCCAAAATTCACTTGAATAGGTTCAGGGGTTTAAAAGTTAGCAAAAGTATCTCAAAGGGCCGTAATCCTGGGGCAGGAGGCTGGCAAACAGCCCCCTCCAAAACACTGTGGCGAGGTTGGTTTCGCCACAGCCTCCATAAAATGTTTTGACACAAGTAAGTCCAACTTTTTCTTCCTAATAGAGTATCTATGTTGGTTTAGCCGGGTTTTTACATCCCAAGTGCTCTCCCCAACATAATAGGTTACAAGGACAAGAAAGTGCGTAAACTAGAAACGTAGAGTCACATGTCAAGAACTGGTGGATTTCTACCATTTTACCAGAGGATGGATTCATGAGAGTCCCCCCCCCCTGCGACATCAAAGAGCAATTCCCACAGTTGTGGCACAAAGCTGCGTACAGATATAAGTCAATGAATGGGTCCCGTTCTTTCCCGTTTCACGGATAACAGCCCTTGCGAGTTGAACCAAAATACGTGCCACAACTTACTTTAGAAGAACCCACATCCGATTTAACCAGTCTATCCTCCAAATTACAATTTCTCTGATAGGAACAGAGAGGAGGCGTCTTAAATTCTTGTTTTCTCAAAATAGATATAATTTGCGGACTTTCTACACTATAAGCTGACACAAGCGGAATTCGTGGGAGAGGGTCTCTGACTTTAGTGGGATCTTTTTTAACCTCACTCTTATCTACAGCTTTAATTTTGGATACACATTTCAATATCATTTTTTTGGGGTAACCCCTGGAGCGAAATTTATTGCCCATTTCTGATAATCTAGAGTCCCTCCTGGACTATCCCTTTCACCTGCAGCAGTTGACTGAATGGAAGGGATTTTATCATAGACCGAGGGTGGTGACTCTCCTACCCTAATAAAGTGTTCTTGTCAGTTGATTTCACATGTAGATCAGTGTTTAGAGAGCGATCGTGAATATTAATCTCTGTATCAAGGAACTGGATCCCATCTTCTGAATAGATCTAAGTAAATTTGACACTAGGGTCAATGGAGTTTAAGTAGGAGTGGAACGCCATGAGGTCCTCTGCGGGACGTCGTCTATGTAACGCCACCACCCCAGAACTCGGCTGAAGTGGTGGCTCACATAGACTAAGGTCTCCTCAAGATGGGATATGTATATATTAGCATAAGTGGGCGCCACATTGGACCCCATGGCGGTCCCCCGCATCTGAATAAAGTAATCATTCTGAAATAAAAAATAATTCCTCGTGAGGATAAATCTCAACATCGAGACAATAAAGTCCAATGTATTTATGAGATGATTGTCTATAGGATGATGGGAGTCTCACGTCTGAAGCTGTAGTGGATGGTGAGATGTGGAGCCTGGAAGTCAGAAGTTCTAAACATTGTTACCCTTTTGCCCGTCAGTGTATTACACAGTCTATACATACAATGGGGGAGGACTGACGGGTGACTGGGTTCCCCTTTAATTGCACTGAGGTCCTGTGATCATTCAGGAGCATTAGACGCATTTTCTGGGTCATTCCCATGTTTTGGGCTGTGAGCGGTTTCTGCTGAGATACTGAACAGTGAAATTATTGTCCCATGTCTGTAGATCATTCTGCAGTCGATGCATAAGTATAAGCCCCGGGTCCACGTCATCCTCCAAGACTCCTGCTTTGACCAGATCCAGTCACTGCCGGAAGAAGGGGTGAAGACATTTTCATTCAAGGAAACAGAGTTCACCACAGTGACGGCATACCAGAACCAGCAGGTGGGGGCACACTGTACTGTCATACTGGGAGTGGGCAGAGGGTGCAGAATGGGAGTGTACTACAAATCCCAGAATGCCAGAGAACCCTGCACCATAATACACCCAGAAGAAATCAAGGACAAGGACCGTCCACAATATTACACTACCAGGATCTGAAGTGTTTTATTTTCTCCATAGATAACCAAGTTAAAGATTGACAGAAATCCATTTGCAAAAGGCTTCAGAGACCCAGGAAGGAACAGGTAATAACTAGAGTAATACCGCCCCCTATATGCAGGTGTATAACTACTATAATACTGCTCCTATGTACAAGAATATAACTACTATAATACTGCCACCTATGTACAAGAATATAACTACTATAATACTGCCTCCTATGTACAAGAATATAACTACTATAATACTGCTCCTATGTACAAGAATATAACTACTATAATACTGCCTCCTATGTACAAGAATATAACTACTATAATACTGCTCCTATGTACAAGAATATAACTGCTATAATACTGCCCCTATATACAAGGATATAACTACTATAATACTGCCTCCTATGTACAAGAATATAACTACTATAATACTGCTCCTATGTACAGGAATATAACTACTATAATACTGCCTCCTATGTACAAGAATATAACTACTATAATACTGCTCCTATGTACAAGAATATAACTACTATAATACTGCCTCCTATGTACAAGAATATAACTACTATAATACTGCTCCTATGTACAAGAATATAACTGCTATAATACTGCCCCTATATACAAGGATATAACTACTATAATACTGCCTCCTATGTACAAGAATATAACTACTATAATACTGCTCCTATGTACCGGAATATAACTACTATAATACTGCCTCCTATGTACAAGAATATAACTACTATAATACTGCTCCTATGTACAGGAATATAACTACTATAATACTGCCTCCTAT
Source organism: Bufo gargarizans (assembly GCF_014858855.1). NCBI lineage: Eukaryota > Metazoa > Chordata > Amphibia > Anura > Bufonidae > Bufo > Bufo gargarizans. The sequence continues at coordinate 65,712 of NW_025334135.1, read as the reverse complement.
GTACAAGAATATAACTACTATAATACTGCTCCTATGTACAAGAATATAACTGCTATAATACTGCTCCTATGTACAGGAATATAACTACTATAATACTGCCTCCTATGTACAAGAATATAACTACTATAATACTGCCTCCTATGTACAAGAATATAACTACTATAATACTGCCTCCTATGTACAAGAATATAACTACTATAATACTGCTCCTATATACAAGAATATAACTACTATAATACTGCCTCCTATGTACAAGAATATAACTGCTGTAATACTGCTCCTATGTACAAGAATATAACTACTATAATACTGCTCCTATATACAAGAATATAACTACTATAATACTGCTCCTGTGTACAGGAATATAACTACTATAATACTGCTCCTATTTACAAGAATATAACTACTATAATACCGCTCCTATGTACAAGAATATAACTACTATAATACTGCTCCTATGTACAAGAATATAACTACTATAATACAGCCTCCTATGTACAAGAATATAACTACTATAATACTGCTCCTATGTACAAGAATATAACTACTATAATACTGCCTCCTATGTACAAGAATATAACTACTATAATACTGCTCCTATGTACAGGAATATAACTACTATAATACTGCTCCTATGTACAAGAATATAACTACTATAATACTGCCTCCTATGTACAAGAATATAACTACTATAATACTGCTCCTATGTACAAGAATATAACTGCTATAATACTGCCTCCTATGTACAAGAATATAACTACTATAATACTGCTCCTATGTACAAGAATATAACTACTATAATACTGCTCCTATGTACAAGAATATAACTGCTATAATACTGCTCCTATGTACAAGAATATAACTACTATAATACTGCTCCTATATACAAGAATATAACTACTATAATACTGCTCCTATGTACAAGAATATAACTACTATAATACTGCCTCCTATGTACAAGAATATAACTACTATAATACTGCTCCTATGTACAAGAATATAACTACTATAATACTGCTCCTATGTACAAGAATATAACTACTATAATACTGCTCCTATGTACAAGAATATAACTACTATAATACTGCCTCCTATGTACAAGAATATAACTACTATAATACTGCCTCCTATGTACAAGAATATAACTACTATAATACTGCTCCTATGTACAAGAATATAACTATTATAATACTGCCTCCTATATACAAGAATATAACTACTATAATACTGCCCCCTATGTGTTAGTGCAGGAGTTGTCCTGGGTCTCGTTGATCATGTGACTTCTGTCTTGCAGGGTTGTGATGGATGGTCTCCTGGAGCACTACCCGTGGAGATCTTCTCTCTCCTTAGACTTTAAGGCTTTTGGGGCAGATACTCCTGGTAAGCGGTTTTGCGGTGACTCTGATGACTTGCTGTGGTTGGAGGAGACATTTTGGGGTGTCAGGGATTTGGGGTGTCAGGGATTCGGCATTAGATCCGCTGCTCGGGGACCTGTCAGGCGTCTGTGCAGGGAATGAGCGGATTCACTATTTCTCTACAGCTTTCCTGGACTCCTGCACAGCGTCACATGGGGAGGGGTCTCGGACAGCTGGTGTTTCAAGTCTTCAACATTTTTACTATCTCTGCTTGCTTTTAGTGAATAAGAACACTGTAGTTTCCATTCAGAGGCAGTAACCCTGTAAATAGCTGAGGGGTTCACAGTATCAGTGTAGACAATGCTCTGGACTCCAAACTGATACATTGTAACAAACCAGCAGAGTCATCAGTGCTGAAGTGTTCAGTTCCAGTGCATTGTCTAGAACATTGTAACAAACCCTCAGTGCAGAGCACACTTATACTCCTTCGAGGTTGTAAACCTGCACAAAGTAAAATAGTAAATGACCCCTGTGTGTATGAGTAGCGGTGTAGAGCGGCGTGTATGTGGGAGAATGCTTCCATGAATAAACCATTTTGACAGGAAATGTCAGTGTTGTTTGGGCACGATATAGTGGCAGTATATGGGTACTATATGTAAGTATAGTATATGTCAGTATTATGTAGGAACTCTATGGTAGTAGTATTGTTTGCACAGTATATGGTAGTATGTTTGAGCATTATATAGCAGTGTTATCTGGGTACTATATGGTAGTATTGTTTGTTGACTATACAGTCTTATTACACAGTATTATTTCAGCACTACATCATAGTACGGCTGCATCATAGCACTTCATGGTCACTGTATGGTAGTATTATATTGGAAATACACGGTAACATTAGGCAAAGTATTCTTTGCGCATTATATGGCAGTAATATTTGGGCACTATATAGTAATATTTTGGTCACTGTACAGTGGTGTTATCTCAGCATTATATTGTACTATTATTTTAGCCCTATATTGTGTTGTGCTAGTATTGTGAGACCGCTGTACAATAGCAATGCACTCACTGTAGCATTATTTCAGCACTTTATGGTACCATTTCTGTTAGTATTACATGGTAGTATTATGTGCACACTATAGGGAAGTATTATGTAGACACGGTATTGTAATGTATGGGTATTACATGGCCGCATTATTTGGGCAGTTCCTGGTAGTATAACACAGTGGAGTCCTATTATCCTGAGCAGCAGCCGCTAATCTCCAGAGTCACCACCGGGTGCAGCACAGACAGCAGCCTGAGGGGCCCGGGGTGACTCCATAAGGTCCTGGTAGGGCGTCACAGGGATCTGGAGCCACACTGACTGCTGTGCATGCCACAGCTGCTGGAGGGGGCGTGGGGGGATCCATAGAGCGAACACGACCATCGAGGTGGTCCCACAGTGCTGGATATACCCACCGAGGGATATGTGTGCAGCCTATCACACCTTATATACCCACCGAGGGATATGTGTGCAGACAGCCTATCACACACCTTATATACCCACCGAGGGATATGTGTGCAGACAGCCTATCACACCTTATATACCCACCGAGGGATATGTGTGCAGACAGCCTATCACACCCCTTATATACCCACCGAGGGATATGTGTGCAGACAGCCTATTTCACCCCTTATATACCCACCAAGGGATATGTGTGCAGACAGCCTATCACACACCTTATATACCCACCGAGGGATATGTGTGCAGACAGCCTATCACACACCTTATATACCCACCGAGGGATATGTGTGCAGACAGCCTATCACACCTTATATACCCACTAAGGGATATGTGTGCAGACAGCCTATCACACCTTATATACCCACCGAGGGATATGTGTGCAGACAGCCTATCACACCCCTTATATACCCACCGAGGGATATGTGTGCAGACAGCCTATAACACTCCTTATATACCCACCGAGGGATATGTGTGCAGACAGCCTATCACACACCTTATATACCCACCGAGGGATATGTGTGCAGACAGCCTATCACACACCTTATATACCCACCGAGGGATATGTGTGCAGACAGCCTATCACACCTTATATACCCACTGAGGGATATGTGTGCAGACAGCCTATCACACCTTATATACCCACCGAGGGATATGTGTGCAGACAGCCTATCACACCCCTTATATACCCACCGAGGGATATGTGTGCAGACAGCCTATAACACTCCTTATATACCCACCGAGGGATATGTGTGCAGACAGCCTATCACACACCTTATATACCCACCGAGGGATATGTGTGCAGACAGCCTATCACACCTTATATACCCACCGAGGGATATGTGTGCAGACAGCCTATCACACACCTTATATACCCACCGAGGGATATGTGTGCAGACAGCCTATCACACCTTATATACCCACCGAGGGATATGTGTGCAGACAGCCTATCAGACACCTTATATACCCACTGAGGGATATGTGTGCAGACAGCCTATCACACCCCTTATATACCCACCGAGGGATATGTGTGCAGACAGCCTATCACACCCCTTATATACCCACCGAGGGATATGTGTGCAGACAGCCTATCACACCTTATATACCCACCGAGGGATATGTGTGCAGACAGCCTATCACACCCCTTATATACCCACTGAGGGATATGTGTGCAGACAGCCTATCACACCTTATATTCCCACCGAGGGATATGTGTGCAGACAGCCTATCACACCCCTTATATACCCACTGAGGGATATGTGTGCAGACAGCCTATCACACCTTATATTCCCACCGAGTGATATGTGTGCAGACAGCCTATCACACACCTTATATACCCACTGAGGGATATGTGTGGAGAGACTATCACACCCCTTATATACCCACCGAGCCCGCTCAGCACAGGGGACTACCTTCTTGAGGTGCGGGCTGCCGACATCAGAAGCAGTAAGTGATGAGAATAGTAGGCCTGGACTGTGTGCGTCAGCACTGTGAAGGGTCGGTAGTACGGTGGTATTGTTATGATTTGGGCAGATGTATGAATACGGGGATTGGGGGGCACTTATATCCTGGGATTGTATTTCCTCTACACCCTATAGCCCTGCTACGTAGAGTGTGACTAATGCAAAAACACAAAATGCAATCGCACTCTGCACCCAGCGCTCTGCACCCAGCGCTCTGCACCCAGCGCTCTGCACCCAGCGCTCTGCACCCAGCGCTCTGCACCCAGCGCTCTGCACCCAGCACTCTGCACCCAGCACTCTGCACCCAGCGCTCTGCACCCAGCACTCTGCACCCAGCGCTCTGCCCTGCCTCTATGCTGGATGCTGGATGAGGCATTGGTGTGCATTTTGGCCAAAGCGTAATAAGCCACTCACCACATCAAGGTCGCCTCTATGAGTGGTCCCTAACACTAGTTCCTACCTGTTATGGGCCATGACAGCCACACAAAGTCCAGGGAGCGCAGGTACAGCATGCACCCCAAGCACACTCTGCTTTTAACCCCGTCCGGTGCCATTACAGCTTTC
>NW_025334135.1:0-53063 GCF_014858855.1 Bufo gargarizans | reverse complement strand
GATACTGCTGCTGAGCTGTGTATCTAATCCTATCCTGTGTGATACTGTCTGCTGAGCTGTGTATCTAATCCTATCCTGTGTGATACTGTCTGCTGAGCTGTGTATCTAATCCTATCCTGTGTGATACTGTCTGCTGAGCTGTGTATCTAATCCTATCCTGTGTGATACTGTCTGCTGAGCTGTGTATCTAATCCTATCCTGTGTGATACTGTCTGCTGAGCTGTGTATCTAATCCTATCCTGTGTGATACTGTCTGCTGAGCTGTGTATCTAATCCTATCCTGTGTGATACTGTCTGCTGAGCTGTGTATCTAATCCTATCCTGTGTGATACTGTCTGCTGAGCTGTGTATCTAATCCTATCCTGTGTGATACTGTCTGCTGAGCTGTGTATCTAATCCTATCCTGTGTGATACTCTGCTGAGCTGTGTATCTAATCCTATCCTGTGTGATACTGTCTGCTGAGCTGTGTATCTAATCCTCTCCTGTGTGATACTGTCTGCTGAGCTGTGTATCTAATCCTATCCTGTGTGATACTGTCTGCTGAGCTGTGTATCTAATCCTCCTGTGTGATACTGTCTGCTGAGCTGTGTATCTAATCCTATCCTGTGTGATACTGTCTGCTGAGCTGTGTATCTAATCCTATCCTGTGTGATACTGTCTGCTGAGCTGTGTATCTAATCCTCCTGTGTGATACTGTCTGCTGAGCTGTGTATCTAATCCTATCCTGTGTGATACTGTCTGCTGAGCTGTGTATCTAATCCTATCCTGTGTGATACTGTCTGCTGAGCTGTGTATCTAATCCTATCCTGTGTGATACTGTCTGCTGAGCTGTGTATCTAATCCTATCCTGTGTGATACTGTCTGCTGAGCTGTGTATCTAATCCTATCCTGTGTGATACTGTCTGCTGAGCTGTGTATCTAATCCTATCCTGTGTGATCTATACTTTAATCCTTGTGTGATACATGTCCTGAGCTGTGTATCTAATCCTATCCTGTGTGATACTGTCTGCTGAGCTGTGTATCTAATCCTATCCTGTGTGATACTGTCTGCTGAGCTGTTGTATCTAATCCTATCCTGTGTGATACTGTCTGCTGAGCTGTGTATCTAATCCTATCCTGTGTGATACTGTCTGCTGAGCTGTGTATCTAATCCTATCCTGTGTGATACTGTCTGCTGAGCTGTGTATCTAATCCTATCCTGTGTGATACTGTCTGCTGAGCTGTGTATCTAATCCTATCCTGTGTGATACAGTCTGCTGAGCTGTGTATCTAATCCTATCCCTGTGTGATACTGTCTGCTGAGCTGTGTATCTAATCCTATCCTGTGTGATACTGATCTGCTGAGCTGTGTATCTAATCCTATCCTGTGTGATACTGCCTGCTGAGCTGTGTATCTAATCCTATCCTGTGTGATACTGTCTGCTGAGCTGTGTATCTAATCCTATCCTGTGTGATACTGTCTGCTGAGCTGTGTATCTAATCCTATCCTGTGTGATACTGTCTGCTGAGCTGTGTATCTAATCCTATCCTGTGTGATACTGTCTGCTGAGCTGTGTATCTAATCCTATCCTGTGTGATACTGTCTGCTGAGCTGTGTATCTAATCCTATCCTGTGTGATACTGTCTGCTGAGCTGTGTATCTATCCTATCCTGTGTGATACTGTCCTGCTGCGCTGTGTATCTAATCCTATCCCTGTGTGATACTGTCTGCTGAGCTGTGTATCTAATCCTATCCTGTGTGATACTGTCTGCTGAGCTGTGTATCTAATCCTATCCTGTGTGATACTGTCTGCTGAGCTGTGTATCTAATCCTATCCTGTGTGATACTGCTGCTGAGCTGTGTATCTAATCCTATCCTGTGTGATACTGCTGCTGAGCTGTGTATCTAATTCCTATCCTGTGTGATACTGTCCTGCTGAGCTGTGTATCTAATCCTATCCTGTGTGATACTGTCTGCTGAGCTGTGTATCTAATCCTATCCTGTGTGATACTGCTCTGCTGAGCTGTGTATCTAATCCTATCCTGTGTGATACTGTCTGCTGAGCTGTGTGATTTTACTGTCTGGCTGAGTATGTATTATCCTATCCTGTGTTGATACTGTTGCTGAGCTGTGTATCTAATCCTCTCCCTGTATGATACTGTCTGCTGAGCTGGTATCTACTCCTAATCCTGGTGAACTGTCTATGAGCTGTATATCTAATTCCTACCCTGTGTGATAATGTCGCTGAGCTGTGTATCTAATCTATCCGTTGTGATACTGGCCTGCTGCGCTGTGTATCTAATCCTTTCCTGTTGATACTGCTGCTGAAGCTGTTGTATCTAATCCTATCCTGTGTGATACTGTCTGCTGAGCTGTGTTATCTAATCCTATATGTTGATACTGGTCTGCTGAGCTGTTGTATCTAATCCTATCCTGTTGATACTGCTGCGAGCGGTGTATCTAATCCTATCCTGTGTTATACTGTTGCTGAGCCGGTGTATCTAATCCTCTCCTGTGTGTACAGTCTGCTGAGCTGTGTATCTAATCTGTCCTGTGTGATTACTGTCTGCGAGCTGTGTATCTAATCATCTCCTGTGTGATACTGTCTGCTGAGCTGGTGTATTCTAATCCTCTCCTGTGTTGATACTGTCTGCTGAGCTGTGTATCTAATCCTGTCCTGTGTGATACAGTCTGCTGAGCTGTGTATCTCATATCATGTATCGGTGGGTGATACTTGGTATCCGGTCTCGTCTGGCAGGTGGGCGCCGCTGATTAGCTGCTGATTGTTGGCAGCTGTCCGGGAAGCAGTGAGGAAGCTGTTTGCCCGGGGGTCATGTTTGGGGGGGGATCCGACCGTCCCGCACATGGCTGCAGTGACCAGCGTTGTGAGTGTCCGGGAGGTGAAGGGTTAATGACCCTGGGTTTACATGTGGCGGTTTTTGCCACGGTTTCACTTAGCGATAATTATGTTTCACCTGTAAAAATGCAATAAAAAATTATCGGAAACCGCGGCGAAGCCACACAAAAGATCGTCACTGGAATCCATCATCACAGTGGACGATGGGAGTGCTCTTCCAGTGAGATGGGGAGATTCCGGAACAATCCCTCACCATATTACCTGGTGACATGGGCATGGCCCCCCCCGACGCACTTCTCTGCACACAATTAAAGCTGCGCGCTGTGTTCTCTATCGGAGGCGTCCTGAACGCGATGGATCCGTGTATGGTGCCCGCCGTCCACTATATGCACGGAGGTCTGAGGTCCTAAAGGAGGAGACAGCGCCCCCTGCAGAGCTGTGTGATATAGACTCATGGAGACCCCGGGAGCCGACACAGGAATATATATGGAGCAGAATCGGGTGCAGTGGGAATGTTTGGGGCAGACGCGCCCCGTAGTGGGAGTGTTTGGGGCAGACGCGCCCCGTAGTGGACGTGTTTGGGGCAGACGCGCCCCGTAGTGGACGTGTTTGGGGCAGACGCGCCCCGTAGTGGACGTGTTTGGGGCAGACGCGCCCGGTAGTGGACGTGTTTGGGGCAGACGCGCCCCGTAGTGGACGTGTTTGGGGCAGACGCGCCCCGTAGTGGGAGTGTTTGGGGCAGACGCGCCCCGTAGTGGGAGTGTTTGGGGCAGACGCGCCCCGTAGTGGACGTTTTTGGGGCAGACGCGCCCCGTAGTGGACGTGTTTGGGCAGACGCGCCCCGTAGTGGACGTGTTTGGGGCAGACGCGCCCTGTAGTGGGAGTGTTTGGGGCAGACGCGCCCCGTAGTGGGAGTGTTTGGGCAGACGCGCCCCGTAGTGGGAGTGTTTGGGGCAGACGCGCCCCGTAGTGGACGTGTTTGGGCAGACGCGCCCCGTAGTGGACGTGTTTGGGGCAGACGCGCCCCGTAGTGGGAGTGTTTGGGGCAGACGCGCCCCGTAGTGGGAGTGTTTGGGGCAGACGCGCCCCGTAGTGGACGTGTTTGGGGCAGACGCGCCCCGTAGTGGACGTGTTTGAGGCAGACGCGCCCCGTAGTGGACGTGTTTGGGGCAGACGCGCCCCGTAGTGGGCGTGTTTGGGGCAGACGCGCCCCGTAGTGGACGTGCTTGGGGCAGACGCGCCCCGTATTGGCAGTGTTTGGGGCAGACGCGCCCTGTAGTGGACGTGTTTGGGCAGACGTGCCCCGTAGTGGACGTGTTTGGGGCAGACGCGCCCCGTAGTGGGCGTGTTTGGGGCAGACGCGCCCCGTAGTGGACGTGCTTGGGGCAGACGCGCCCCGTATTGGCAGTGTTTGGGGCAGACGCGCCCTGTAGTGGACGTGCTTGGGGCAGACGCGCCCTGTAGTGGGCGTGTTTGGGGCAGACGCGCCCCGTAGTGGACGTGCTTGGGGCAGACGCGCCCTGTAGTGGACGTGTTTGGGGCAGACGCGCCCTGTAGTGGACGTGTTTGGGGCAGACGCGCCCCGTAGTGGACGTGTTTGGGGCAGACGCGCCCCGTAGTGGGCATGTTTGGGGTAGATACATACTTCTGGGAGCAGTTTACATCCAGGTGATTTTTGGGGGGTCTCACCTTTCTTGGGACCCTTATGTCCGCATACTCCTACAGACACAGGATATACAGTCATGGCGGTAAATGTTGAAGTATTTCTCACAGGAAAGTATTGCAGTAACACATGTTTATTCCCTTTGTGTTTATTGGAACAAAACCAAAAAAAGGAGGAAAAAAAGCAAATTGGACAAAATGTCACCAAACGCCAACAATGGTCCGGACAGAATGATTGGCGCCTTTCAAAATTGTGTATAAATAAGATTGTTTCCAGCATATGGGGCTCCTTAACCCTGGGTTCACACCTGAGCGTTGCGCAAACGCGCGTTTTACGCGCGTTTTTGTCGCGCGTTTTTATGCACGTTTTTTGTAATAGTAAACGCGCGTTTGACGCGCATTTGTGTCATTGACTGCAGTGTCCTATGGCCACAAACGCGCGTCAAAACGCCCCAAAGAAGCTCAAGTACTTGTTTGAGCGTCGGGCGTTTTACAGCGCGTTCGTACGCGCTGTAAAACGCCCAGGTGTGAACCATTCCCATAGGGAAGCATTGGATTTCATGTCTTGAGCGTTTTACAGCGCGTTTGAACGCGCTGTAAAACGCTCAGGTGTGAACCCAGGGTTAGAGTCACCCGGGGCAAGTGACAGGTGGGCAATATAAAAATCACCCATGAAAGCAGATAAAAAGGACAGAAGGCGAGATTCACACGGGCGAGATTTCCGCGCGGGTGCGATGTGTGAGGTGAACGCATTGCACCCGCACTGAATCCCGACCCATTCATTTCTATGGGGCTGTTCACACAAGCAGTGATTTTCACGCATCACTTGTGCGTTGCGTGAAAATCGCAGCATGCTCCTCTTTGTGCGTTTTCCATGCAACGCAGGCTCCATAGAAGTGAATGGGGCTGTGTGAAAATCGCAAGCAAGTGCAGATGCGGTGCGATTTTCACGCACGGTTGCTAGGAGACGATCGGGGACCCGATTGTTATTATTTTCCCTTATAACATGGTCATAAGGGAAAATAATAGCATTCTTCATACAGAATGCATAGTACAATAGCGCTGGAGGGGTTAAAAAAAATCCCGTGTTGTGCACGGGAAAAGGACCTGTGGTGACATCACTGCGCTCATCACATGGTCCGTCACATTATCCATCACCATGTGATGAGCGCAGTGATGTCATCAAAGGTCCTATTCCTCAAAGAAGAAGACAGAAGAGATGCCGGCTGCGCGAACAGGTGGATTAAGGTGAGTTATATTATTATAATTTTTTTAACCCCTCCAGCGCTATTGTACTGTGCAGGCTGTATTTAGAATGCTATTATTTCCCCTTATAACCATGTTATAAGGGAAAATAAAACAATCTACACAACACCTTAACCCAAACCCGAACTTCTGTGAAGAAGTCCGGGTTCGGGTCTGGGTACCAAACATGCCGATCTTTCTCACGCGCGTGCAAAACGCATCTTATCCGGGCCAAAAACATGACGCCCGTGTGAAAGAGGCCTTAGTCTTTGCATTGTGTGTCTGTGTGCGCCACACTGGGCATGGACCACATAAAGAGGAGAAGAGAACTGTCCGAGGACTGGAGAACCCAAATTGTGGAAAAATATCAGCAATCTCAAGGTTCCAAGTCCTTCTCCAGAGATCTAGATCTGCCTTGGTCCACAGTGCGCAACATCATCAAGAAGTTACAACCCGTGGCGCTGTAGCTAATCTCCCTGGGCGTGGACGGAAGAGAAACATGGATGAAAGGTGTCAACGCAGGATAGTCCGGATGGTGGATAAGCAGCCCCAAACAAGTTCCAGAGATATTCAAGCTGCAGGCTCAGGGAGCGTCAGCGCCAACTATCCGCCCACATTTAAATGAAATAAAAAGCTATGGCAGGAGGACCCAGGAGACCCAGGAGGACCCAGGAGATCCAGGAGGACCCAAGGGATCCAGGAGAACCAGGAGGACCCAGGAGACCCAGGAGACCCAGGAGGACCCAGGAGGACCCAGGAGAACCCAGGAGGACCCACTGTTGACACAGAGACATGAAAAAGCAAGACGACATTTAGCAAAAATGAACTTGAGTAAAGCCAAAATCCTTCTGGGAAAAAGTCTTGTGGACGGATGAGACCAAGACAGAGCTTTTTGGCAAAGCACATCATTCTACTGTTTGCCGAAAACGGAATGAGGCCAACAAAGAATAGAGGACAGTACTACCTACAGTGAAATATGGCGGGGGTTCATTTATGCTTTGGGGTTGTCCTGCTGCCTCCGGCACTGGGTGTCTTGAATGTGTGCAAGGCATCATGACATCTGAGGATGGGTCGCACTGTAGAGCCCAGTGTCAGAAAGCTGGGTTTGCATCCGAGATCTTGGGTCTTCCAGCAGGACAATGACCCCAAACATACGTCAAAGAGCAGCCAGAAATGGATGGCAAGAAAGCGCTGGAGAGTTCTGAAGAGGCCAGCAACGAGTCCAGATCTGAATCCCATTGAACACTGTGGAGAGATCTGAAAATTGCTGTTGGGAAAAGTCGCCCTTCCAATAAGAGACCTGGAGCCGTCTGCTAAGGAGGAGCGCTCCCAAACTCCGGGTGAGGGGAGTCAGGAGCTTACGGTGGTTATAGGAAGAGACTGATTTCAGTTATTTTTTCCAAAGGGTGCGCAACCAAATATTAATTGTAATTGTCCGGAATATCGCGCAGCGTAACCGGGGCTTAAAGGGAACCTGTCATGTGGATATTTGATTATAATTATATACAATCATTAACTACTAAAAAGCGCCTTAGATATATTCACTTACTGGTGTGACAGATGGTTACCTCCTAATATACACACAAAGATGCCGCATGCTAATGAGCTGATTGGAGTCCAGCGTGATGTCATTGAGTCCAGCGTATATTTAATTCAGAGCTATAGCCACTCCCCTGCCCACCTGCTGCTGATTCCTATGGAAAATAACTGTCATTCAGCAGCAGGTGGGCGGGGAGAGTGAGGAGCTCATGAATATTCATGACTCATCATTATCAGCTGGAGCTTTTCAATACAAGATGTTGGCAGATTGACTGGGTCTATTAAAGAAAGTGACCCAGCATTTTGCTAAGAGAATCAGTCACTTATTTATGTTGACCTTAGTTAGGACACCATAAAACTGGTGACAAGTTCCCTTTAAAGAGATTTCCCAGAAAAATGATTTTGTAATAAGATCCTGCAGCATAGCCCTGAAGAGTTATACTTACCTGCTCCATGCTCCCTGCACTGCCTCCATCTTCCAGTCCTCCGCCCCACCCCCCCTCCTGCCTCCATCTTCCGGTCCTCCGTCCTGCCCTCCGCTACCTCCATCTTCTGGTCCTCCGTCCTGCCCTCCGCTACCTCCATCTTCTAGTCCTCCGCCCTGCCACCCGCTACCTCCATCTTCTGGTCCTCCGTCCTGCCATCCGCTACCTCCATCTTCCGGTCCTCCTCCCTGCCCTCCGCTACCTCCATCTTCCGGTCCTCCGCCATGCCCTCCGCTACCTCCATCTTCCGGTCCTCCACCCTGCCCTCTGCTACCTCCATCTTCCGGTCCTCCACCCTGCCCTCTGCTACCTCCATCTTCCGGTCCTCCACCCTGCCCTCCGCTACCTCCATCTTCTGGTCCTCCACCCTGCCCTCCGCTACCTCCATTTTCCGGTCCTCCGCCCTGCCACTCCCTGCCTCCATCTTCCGGTCCTCTACTCTGCCCCCTGCTGCCTCCATCTTCCTGTCCCTGCACTGTCCCCCCTGCCTCCATCTTCCTGTCCCTGCACTGTCCCCCCTGCCTCCATCTTCCGGTCCTCTACTCTGCCCCCCACTGCCTCTATCTTCCTGTCCCTGCACTGTCCCCCCTGCCTCCATCTTCTGGTCCCTGAACTGCCCCCGCTACCTCCATCTCCAGGTTCCCGCATTGTCCTCCTTGCCTCCATCTTCCAGTCCTCCGCCCTTCCCCCACTGCCTCCATCTCCTGGTTTCCGCATTGTCCCCCCTGCCTCCATCTTCCTGTCCCTGCACTGTCCCCCCTGCCTCCATCTTCCGGTCCTCTACTCTGCCCCCCACTGCCTCTATCTTCCTGTCCCTGCACTGTCCCCCCTGCCTCCATCTTCTGGTCCCTGAACTGCCCCCGCTACCTCCATCTCCAGGTTCCCGCATTGTCCTCCTTGCCTCCATCTTCCAGTCCTCCGCCCTTCCCCCACTGCCTCCATCTCCTGGTTTCCGCATTGTCCCCCCTGCCTCCATCTTCCAGTCCTCCACCCTGCCCTCTGCTACCTCCATCTTCCGGTCCTCCGCCCTGCCCTCCAGTACCTCCATCTTCCGGTCCTCCGCTCTGCCCCCCCCCCCCCCCCCCACCGCTGCCTCAATCTTCCTGTCCCTGCACTGTCCCCGCTGCCTCCATCTTCTGGTCCTCCGCCCTGCCCCCCGCTGCCTCCATCTTCTGTCCCTGCACTGTCCCCCCTGCCTCCATCTTCTGGTCCCTTAACTGCCCCCGCTACCTCCATCTCCTGGTTCCCGCATTGTCCCCCTTGCCTCCATCTTCCAGTCATCCGCTCTGCCCCCGCTGCCTCCATCTTCCAGTCATCCGCTCTGCCCCCGCTGCCTCCATCTCCCGGTCCCTGCGCTGTTCACACCTGGCTGGCTGTGGGCACAGCATGTGTTCATCTCCGGCCAGTCATTGGCTGCAGCGGTGTATGTGACCATAGCCATGCACTGCCAGGTGTAAACAGAACAGGGACCGGAAGATGGAGGCAGCGGGGGCGGCACAGAGGACCCGAGCGGCGGGGAGCAGGTAAGTATGAATCTTCTAGTTAAGGGGCAATGCCGCAGGAGCTTGTTAAAAAATATTGTTTACCGGAAAAGTGGCGACATTTCCTTCCATTCTGCCCCTATCCATAAATTAGCGCTATCCTTCACTGCGGAGGACGGAGCTCCCTGGAAATTTCCGCCTCCTGCCCCCAGTGACAGGCGCCATGTAATAACCCGTAAGCACTTCACCTTACTAGCGGGGAGAGCGCTCATTGATTAACACTTTAATGACCAGACACTTTTTTGTGATTTAGCGCACGTGGACTACAAAAATAATTTTTGCAAATTTTTTTTTTTTACGTGATATAATATAGTTTTTAGTTTTATTTGGGGGAAACTGTACAAAACATTTTTTTCCTACTATAGCTCCTTATTCAATAAATATGCAAATTGACACCGAAATAAATTATTATAATTAGTTCCCTATTTTGTGTCGGCCGTTTTGTTATACAATGTGTTTTGTTTCACGTGAACGGGGCGATAATGGGGACGGGTTTGTTGTGCGTGTTTTTTCTTTTACGCATTTTATAATTTTTTTATCATTTCTGCCACATAGTATGTCCCCCAGGAGGCCATAAGAAGACCGTCGGGAGACGGCGAATACTCTTTTATTTGTCACTTTTTCCTTTTTTTCTTTTATTTGTATTTTATTTTTTATACATTTTCTATTATTTTTTTAAAATTTCTGTTTGCCTCATATGTCTCCCAACAGGACATTTTTTTCTTTTATTTGTATGTTTTATTGTTTACGTTTTTAAGATTCTTCTCACTGTGTCACATGACGTGCTGAACCCTTTACCGCCATATGGTGCGCTGCACAATACTCCTACATCAGGGTCAGAGTCTATGAGGGCTCTATACTCCGGAGCAGTAATACCGCCAAGTGGCTGATGCATAGTAGAGCGCCACTGCTGAAGCCGGAATCCATCCGAGTGCGACAGACGTGAAACCGCCATAGCTCGTGAGCGCGTCTGGTATCAGGATTTATTGGGTATAAGTGAATATTCAGCAATGATAACGAGAAGATAAATCGAGCGCCTTATGATGTCCCTGGGATGACGGCACGTCTGCAGAGATTATCTCAGGTTTCCGGATTCTCCTCCGGCTCGTCACCCAGGTGGCACTCATTATCCCACATTAAATAATTAACTACATTCCCATCATCTGCTGTATTCCATTACAGGCAATGATTGGCAGATGGCGGGGTCCAGCGAGAGGCTTCGGGACAAGTGTCAGTCATCTTTAGACTCGCGGCTGCGGTGATGAGATGTGACGGCACAGCGAGGTTGTATCCGTAGAAGCCGTAGGGCGAGTGGAAGGAGCAGCTGAGGGCGTCTCGGGCGAGAGCTGCGGAGGGCAGAATGTTCCCAGATGTGGGAATCCCGCACAGCACGGGGCTGCTGGCGGCCGCTCCCACCACTACCGAATCTCTGAACGTTTCCAGTTTGTTGTGTCTGCAGAAGCCAAATGAAGACAAGAAGGGGACATCCACCATGACAGGAGAAAGTATGTGCCCCCCCGGAGCCCCGCGTTTGTCCAGCAGAGACCGCGGTCGGAGGAAGCCACCAGGGCAGACCTTGTAGTAGAAGGGGGCGCTCACGGGGTGCAGATAGGTCTCTGAGCAATGAAGACTCCTGGCGGGCAGCTGAAACGTAGGAGGGGAGCAAGATGGAGACAGCAGAGGGGATGGAACGCCCCCCCTGGATGTGAGCGGAGAAGAGCCAGAGCTTCTTCCTGTAATCAAGAGAACAATCACCACCATCAGGATCATCCAAACCATCATCAGCAAAAATTATCATCATTAGTCAGACTCTGCGTAGCAGGGCTTTAGGGTGTAGAGGAAATACAATCCCAGGAAATAAGTGCCCCCCAATCCCCGTATTCATACGTCTGCCCAAATCATAACAATACTACCGTACTACCGACCCTTCACAGTGCTGACGCACACAGTCCAGGCCTACTATTCTCATCACTTACTGCTTCTGATGTCGGCAGCCCGCACCTTAAGAAGGTAGTCCCCTGTGCTGAGCGGGCTCGGTGGGTATATAAGGGGTGTGATAGGCTGTCTGCACACATATCCCTCAGTGGGTATATAAGGTGTGATAGGCTGTCTGCACACATATTCCTCGGTGGGTATATAAGGGGTGTGATAGGCTGTCTGCACACATATCCCTCGGTGGGTATATAAGGTGTGTGATAGGCTGTCTGCACACATATCCCTCAGTGGGTATATAAGGGATGTGATAAGCTGTCTGCACACATGTCCCTCGGTGGGTATATAAGGTGTGATAGGCTGTCTGCACACATATCCCTCGGTGGGTATATAAGGTGTGATAGGCTGTCTGCACACATATCCCTCAGTGGATATATAAGATGTGATAGGCTGTCTTCACACATATCCCTCAGTGGGTATATAAGGGGTGTGATAGGTTGTCTGCACACATATCCCTCAGTGGTTATATAAGGGGTGTGATAGGCTGTCTGCACACATATCCCTCGGTGGTATATCAGGTGTGATAGGCTGTCTGCACACATATCCCTCGGTGGGTATATAAGGTGTGATAGGCTGTCTGCACACATATCCCTCGGTAGGTATATAAGGTGTGATAGGCTGTCTGCACACATATCCCTCAGTGGATATATAAGATGTGATAGGCTGTCTTCACACATATCCCTCAGTGGGTATATAAGGGGTGTGATAGGCTGTCTGCACACATATCCCTCGGTGGGTATATAAGGTGTGATAGGCTGTCTGCACACATATCCCTCAGTGGATATATAAGATGTGATAGGCTGTCTTCACACATATCCCTCAGTGGGTATATAAGGGGTGTGATAGGCTGTCTGCACACATATCCCTCGGTGGGTATATAAGGTGTGATAGGCTGTCTGCACACATATCCCTCGGTGGGTATATAAGGTGTGATAGGCTGTCTGCGCACATATCCCTCGGTGGGTATATAAGGTGTGTGATAGGCTGTCTGCACACATATCCCTCGGTGGGTATATAAGGGGTGTGATAGGCTGTCTGCACACATATCCCTCGGTGGTATATAAGGTGTGATAGGCTGTCTGCACACATATCCCTCGGTGGGTATATAAGGTGTGATAGGCTGTCTGCACACATATCCCTCGGTGGGTATATAAGGTGTGATAGGCTGTCTGCACACATATCCCTCAGTGGGTATATAAGGGGTGTGATAGGATGTCTGCACACATATCCCTCAGTGGGTATATAAGGGGTGTGATAGGCTGTCTGCACACATATCCCGCGGTGGGTATATAAGGTGTGATACGCTGCACACATATCCCTCAGTGGGTATATAAGGGGTGTGATAGGCTGTCTGCACACATATCCCTCAGTGGGTATATAAGGGGTGTGATAGGCTGTCTGCACACATATCCCGCGGTGGGTATATAAGGTGTGATACGCTGCACACATATCCCTCAGTGGGTATATCCAGCAGCTGTGGGACCACCTCGATGGTCGTGTTCGCTCTATGGATCCCCCCACGCCCCCTCCAGCATCTGTGGCATGCACAGCAGTCAGCGTGGCTCCAAATCCCTGTGACAACCTACCAGGACCTTATGGAGTCACCCCGGGCCCCTCAGGCTGCTGTCCGTGCTGCACCCGGTGGTGAATCTGGAGATTAGCGGCTGCTGCTCAGGATAATAGGACTCCACTGTCTTATACTACCAGGAACTGCCCGAATAATGCGGCCATGTAATACCCATACATTACAATACCGTGTCCACATAATACTGCACAAAATACTACCATGTAATACTAACAGAAATGGTACCATAAAGTGCTGAAATAATGCTACAGTGAGTGCAATGCTATTGTACAGCGGTCTCACAATACTAGCACAGCACAATATAGGGCTAAAATAATAGTACAATATAATGCTGAGATAACACCACTGTACAGTGACCAAAATATTACTATATAGTACCCAAATATTACTGCCATATAATGCGCAAAGAATACTTTGCCTAATATTACCGTGTATTTCCAATATAATACTACCATACAGTGACCATGAAGTTCTATGATGCAGCCGTACTATGATATAGTGCTGAAATAATACTGTGTAATAAGACTGTATAGTCAACAAACAATACTACCATATAGTACCCAGATAACACTGCTATATAATGCTACCATATACTGTGCAAACAATACTACTACCATAGAGTTCCTACACAACACTGACATATACTATACTTACATATAGTACCCATATACTGCCACAATATCGTGCCCAAACAACACTGACATTTCCTGTCAAAATGATTTGTTAATGAAAGCATTCTCCCACATACACGCCGCTCTACACCGCTACTCATACACGCCGCTCTACACCGCTACTCATACACGCCGCTCTACACCGCTACTCATACACGCCGCTCTACACCGCTACTCATACACGCCGCTCTACACCGCTACTCATACACGACGCTCTACACCGCTACTCATACACGCCGCTCTACACCGCTACTCATACACGCCGCTCTACACCGCTACTCATACACGCCGCTCTACACCGCTACTCATACACGCCGCTCTACACCGCTACTCATACACGCCGCTCTACACCGCTACTCATACACGCCGCTCTACACCGCTACTCATACACGCCGCTCTACACCGCTACTCATACACGCCGCTCTACACCGCTACTCATACACGCCGCTCTACACCGCTACTCATACACGCCGCTCTACACCGCTACTCATACACGCCGCTCTACACCGCTACTCATACACGCCGCTCTACACCGCGACTCATACACGCCGCTCTACACCGCTACTCATACACGCCGCTCTACACCGCTACTCATACACGCCACTCTACACCGCTACTCATACACGCCGCTCTACACCGCTACTCATACACGCAGGGGTCATTTACTATTTTACTTTGTGCAGGTTTGCAACCTCGAAGGAGTATAAGTGTGCTCTGCACTGAGGGTTTGTTACAATGTTCTAGACAATGCACTGGAACTGAACACTTCAGCATTGATAACTCTGCTGGTTTGTTACAATGTATCAGTTTGGAGTCCAGAGCATTGTCTACACTAATACTGTGAACCCCTCAGCTATTCACAGGGTTACTGCCTCTGAATGGAAACTACAGTGTTCTTATTCACTAAAAGCAAGCAGAGATAGTAAAAATGTTGAAGACTTGAAACACCAGCTGTCCGAGACCCCTCCCCATGTGACGCTGTGCAGGAGTCCAGGAAAGCTGGGTGACAAGGGCTGTAGAGAAATAGTGAATCCGCTCATTCCCTGCACAGACGCCTGACAGGTCCCTGAGCAGCGGATCTAATGCCGAATCCCTGACACCCCAAATCCCTGACACCCCAAAATGTCTCCTCCAACCACAGCAAGTCATCAGAGTCACCGCAAAACCGCTTACCAGGAGTATCTGCCCCAAAAGCCTTAAAGTCTAAGGAGAGAGAAGATCTCCACGGGTAGTGCTCCAGGAGACCGTCCATCACAACCCTGCAAGACAGAAGTCACATGATCAACGAGACCCAGTCACATGATCCTGCACTAACACATAGGGGGCAGTATTATAGCAGTTATATTCTTGTACATAGGAGGCAGTATTATAGTAGTTATATTCTTGTACATAGGAGCAGTATTATAGTAGTTATATTCCTGTACATAGGAGGCAGTATTATAGTAGTTATATTCTTGTACATAGGAGCAGTATTATAGTAGTTATATTCCTGTACATAGGAGGCAGTATTATAGTAGTTATATTCTTGTACATAGGAGGCAGTATTATAGTAGTTATATTCTTGTACATAGGAGGCAGTATTATAGTAGTTATATTCTTGTACATAGGAGCAGTATTATAGTAGTTATATTCTTGTACATAGGAGCAGTATTATAGTAGTTATATTCTTGTACATAGGAGCAGTATTATAGCAGTTATATTCTTGTACATAGGAGCAGTATTATAGTAGTTATATTCTTGTACATAGGAGCAGTATTATAGTAGTTATATTCTTGTACATAGGAGGCAGTATTATAGTAGTTATATTCTTGTACATAGGGGCAGTATTATAGTAGTTATATTCTTGTACATAGGAGCAGTATTATAGTAGTTATATTCTTGTACATAGGAGCAGTATTATAGTAGTTATATTCTTGTACATAGGAGCAGTATTATAGTAGTTATATTCTTGTACATAGGAGCAGTATTATAGTAGTTATATTCTTGTACATAGGAGGCAGTATTATAGTAGTTATATTCCTGTACATAGGAAGCAGTATTATAGTAGTTATATTCTTGTACATAGGAGGCAGTATTATAGTAGTTATATTCTTGTACATAGGAGGCAGTATTATAGTAGTTATATTCTTGTACATAGGAGGCAGTATTATAGTAGTTATATTCCTGTACATAGGAGCAGTATTATAGTAGTTATATTCTTGTACATAGGAGCAGTATTATAGTAGTTATATTCTTGTACATAGGAGGCAGTAGTATAGTAGTTATATCCTTGTACATAGGAGCAGTATTATAGTAGTTATATCCCTGTACATAGGAGCAGTATTATAGTAGTTATATTCTTGTACATAGGAGCAGTATTATAGTAGTTATATTCTTGTACATAGGAGCAGTATTATAGTAGTTATATTCTTGTACATAGGAGGCAATTTTTATTGTGAAAACAAACAAAAAAATACAATAAAAATACATTCTTACAATACAAAACCCAAAAAATAACAGGCATTGTACACACAATGACTACTCGGCTAGAATGCCTATAGAATTATATTAAACTGATAAAGTCCACATTTGCTGAAGAGGAAAAAGAAGAGGGGGGGGGGGGAAACGAAAAACAAAACAAACACAAAATAACATATTTTCTGTTTTAAACCAAAGACACATTCCTCCATAATTTCCTATTATTTGGGTTGCTCCTTTTCTCTAATGACTTAACCCACTGGAGCTCAGACATTATTTGGTTTACGGCTGTGGTGTGGTGGAATGGCTCATTGTGTATAGACACGCGGGTTCTCATGTGCCAATGGTAGTATTTTATGACAGAAATGATCAGGTACATTGTCCCCCTGTCTACATTACTATTTCTGGATGGAACAGCATAGATGATGTCAGGATAAGTCAGGGACTGGAGTAATGGGATGTTTAGCTTTTGTGACACCTCTTCCCATATTCTCCTCCCACCCCTGCAGTCAGATATGAAGTGCTCCATCGTCTCCTCCTGCTGACAACCGAGAGGACAGTTCCTATCTGAAACACTTAAAAATTTTAGGTTACCCCTAACAAATAGCTTTCCATGTAATGACAACCAAGCTATGTCAAAGAATTTGGCGGGGAGACGTTTCCCATTGAGGAGCTTCAGACTTTCTTGTAAAGTGCTAGTCACACAATCCCTCAAGACTAGTGGAGAACAAAAGAAAGCCCTACAGATCCTCACATATAGATCTTTCCTTGGCTTACCCTCAATGTAGGACTTCTCTAGCTTCCACCTTCTCACACACTTCAGCCCATAGTCCAGGTACTGGGGGAGGTAGTCACTCGTCCATCGACCCCTCTTGAGACTGCCGCCTCGCACCCAAGATTCTGCAAAAGGCAATATCCAGTCCCTGACACTGTTCACCCACAGGGAGCTGTTCTCTGAGTCCAGGCAACCAAAATTAACTTTTAGAAACATGGAGTCAAAGAACACCCTTGGATTCAGCATATCCAACCCACCCTCTCTCCTCTGTAGGTAGGTGATACCTCTTTTTATCAGGTTCGACCTGTTCCCCCACAACAGTTGGAAGAACAGGCTAAAGAGCCTAGCGGAGAAAGATTCCGGCAAAGGAAAAACGACAGAGACATACAAGAAGACAGGGACCAGGTAAGTCTTCAACATTTTAACCCTTTCTCTATAGGTCAGCCTCCAGTTCTTCCATCGCTGAACCTTTGCATTTCCGGCTTCCAACTTCTCTTCCCAATTTAGTTTGCCGTTATCATCCCTCCCAAATTTGACCCCTAGGATTTTAATATAGGTGGAGGCTCTCACAAATTGTGGCAGATCAAAGTCTGGATCACTGTCTGATATTCAGAGAGCTTGACTCTTCTCAAGGTTGACCAGAGACCCTGAGGCCTCCGAGTAACTTCTGATGGCTGCAGACAACATCTCCACCTCACGAGGCTCAGATATCACTACAGTCACATCATCCGCATAGGCAACAACACTCAGGGGCAGGCAATGGGGGACCGGCACCCCCTGAAAACCACACTCCTGCAGTGACCTCAGGAATGGGTCTAGGGCAAATACATACAGCAGTGGACTCAGTGGGCAACCCTGTCTCACCCCTGCCTCAACCCTGAAGGTATCACCCTGCCAACCATTGACCAGAGGAAAGCTCTCAGCCTCGCAATACAAAGTCTTCAGCCAATCGATGAATTGCCCCGGAATACCGTACTTTGACAAAGTGGCCCATAGATACTCATGATCTACTCTGTCAAAGGCTTTAGCCTGGTCAAGACTCACGACATATCTCCCACACCTCAGAGCTTTACATCTCTCAAACATCTCCCTTATCGAGAGGACTGCCCCAGAGATGTTCCGCCCTTTTACTGTGCCAAACTGACAGCCTGACAACAGTGCTGAGGACAGACAAACTAATCTAGAAAAAAGAATTTTTGCCAGAATCTTTCTGTCGACATTCAAGAGGGCAATCGGCCTCCAGTTCTTGATGTCACTCGGCTCTTTACCTTTGGACAGCAGAATCAGCGAGGACACACTCATGGATGGAGGCATCAGGTGACTTTCTAAACAATTTGTATATACATCCATGAGGATTGGGGCCAAGAGGTCTCTGAATGTCTTATAGAATTCTGCTGTTATCCCATCTGGACCTGGTGCCTTCTTCAGATGTAACTTATCAATGGCCTCTTTAACCTCCGCCACCGTCAAATCTGCTGTCAAAGGAGAAAAGTCCAAATCATTAGTATCAGGGAGCGGAGTTGCCTCCAAGAATTGGGTCATCTTGTCACTATCCAAAACCTTCCTCTGAAACAAGTCAGCATAGTAAGATCTCACCACCCCAGGATACCCTCCCGAGATTCATGCAAAACACCCTGGGAGTCAGTGAGACCGGTGACAGATTTATTTGCCACTCGCTCCCGGCAATTCTCAAAGGGATCAGGAGACCCTAAGGTCCCATAATCCCGTTCAAGAACCAGGGAGGTATACCTGCTGTACTGATACTGCCTCATCTCAGATTTCAGCCGGTCAATCCTTTGTTGGTCACCCCCTCCCGCCGAATAGAGTGACTCCAATTCTTTCCGCAGCTTGAGATACTGGCCATACTTACACTTCCCCTTTATAACTGACAGTCTCTTTAGGAGGGATCTGATCTCATCCTTGACATCCTCCCACCAGTCGGCCATATTGCCATAAAAGTCCACTCTCTCTAGCTGACTCTGTATAAGAGAGTGAACATGACTCTGAACCGAAGGGTCTTCTAATAGACTGGAATTAAGTCTCCATAACCCTCTACCTGTCCCAGAACACTTTGTGACACCCAAACAGAAATATAAGGCCAGATGGTCTGAATAAGGGACGATCTTCTCATCTTTCTCACCAATGGTCTCTGTAGGACTCACCAGAGCTAAATCTATCCGACTTCTTCTTTCACCACAAAAATAAGTAAATTTTGGTTTCCGACCACCCTGCACAAACACATCTGACAACCCGGCCTGCTGAATGATTCTGTTTAGAACCTTGGAGTCTCTGGTAAGAGGCCTATTAGAGGTCCTGTCACTAGATGCCCTGGCGGCATTAAAATCTCCAGCCATGATGATAGGGATAGATGTGAAGAGATATGGCTTCACTTCATTATAAAGGTTAATCCTTTCAGTCACTGTCTGCGAACCATAGATATTGATGAGACGGAGCCTCCTACCCCGAATAGTAACTTCCAGAATTAGGCACCTTCCCATCAATACCTCTGTCAACCTATGTATAGTTACATCATTGGTGTTAAAGAGGATAGAGACCCCGGCACTTGGTTCTACAGCCAGTGACCAAAAGGATGGACCAGACCGCCATTCACGCTCGGCTTCCCGTAAGAGTCCTAACGTATTTAAACGTGTCTCTTGTAGGAAGAATATATCAGCATCAAGAGACCTTAGATGTTCATAAACCGCATGCCTGGTCCTCCTCACTCTGACACTGTTCACATTACTGGAGAACACTTTAAGGTTGAAGTCAGCCATCAAAGCAAAGCACAAGTAGCAGAGATATTACCCCCATCATCATAGATCTGAGTCTGAGCCCACCTGCCGACCACCTGTCTCCATGTCTGATTCGGACAGACGTTTAGCTCGCGGGGGTTTCCTTTTTGTGGGGGGGTCGCCCTCTTGGTCCTCATTAAACTCATCTACCACTCTCTTTAACTCTCTCTCCATCTCTTCCTCAGCGTCTGACTCTGATAGGACACCGTACCTATTTGTTATGGTCATGACACCTGACCCGGGGTCTACTTTCTTTTTGGAAGGTTTTTGGACTGTGGTCCATTCCCCCTCAGGCTTACGGCTGGTTTTATCCTTCTTCCGTCTTTTCTGTGGATTTATTGATGCTGGGGCAGAAGACGACGTGCCCACAACCTGCTCAGTGACCTCCCCGTTCCCCTCAGTGGCTCCTGGCTGGGACTGGTCAGGCACTATATCACCTATATTGTCACTCATATTGTGCTGAGGCTCGGGCGGTGTCACTGCTGACCCTGACAACAACATCTCCTCCTCTAGGTCATCTGCCCCTTCCAGCAAGTCCTCATCAGGGAAGTCCTTACAAACATTATGCCAGGCGTCTGGACAGTCCCTGTGGGAGTGACCGATCCTACCACAGAGGTTGCACCGGATGTTCTGGCAGGTGGCGCTGACATGGCCGATCTCCCCGCACAAGTTACATTTTACCAGGGTGCACACACTCGCAATATGACCGGCCTTTCCGCATTTAAAACATTTTCTAGGCTGACCCGCATAGAAGCATACCCCTTTCTCCCGGCCAATAAAGAATGAGTTGGGCAGATGTTGGGTAATGTTGTTAACCTGCCGTAACTTTACCAGGACCTTCCACCCCCCAGTCCATATGCCATCCTCGTCCCTAGTCTTGGTGAGATCTGACATTAGGTCACAGTGTCTTTTTAGCCATACAACAATATCCTGGTAGGGTACCGACTCGTTCCAGAATATTATGGTGACGCTTGCTGTGTCTGGTCTAGAGATGGGGATGAGGCTGAACTTATTCCAGCCATCAGCATCTCTCACCCGGGAGAAATGAGCCCAGAAGCGGTCCAGGTCAGACATGAGTATAAAGCTGACGTCATACCCCTGCCTGTCAGGAAGGTTTATCACTGCCAGGATGGTAGATGGCAGGAAACCCATTTGGTGGCACAGAAGTTCACGGACCACAAACCTCCTGTCAGGCAACTCCTCCTTGGCCCCTCTATGTCTGAACCTGACCACGTTCCTCCTCTTAAAAGCCTGACCTGTATAGTTCACATTAGATGTGAAGGATGGTGACCCACGGCTCCAGGCATTACCAGAGGAGACACCACCAGTTCCACCCTCCTGCTGAACTTGGGGGCGCTGTGGTGGCTGCTGACCACCTGCACTATGGGGGTCTGACACTTCTGGTGTAACTAAAGGGGGGGGAAGTGCTGTGCATCAGACTGTACAGCCCCCTCCCCACCATCATCCTTTATACTCTGCGGGTCACAAGCCTCTGAAGGCTGACCCAATGGTGGACCCGAGTCTAGAGATGACCCCAAATCCCACACAGACTGTGAAGCGCTCCCCTCTGCAGAAACATCATCAGTAACATCACATGCAGTCATATCAATGCAGTCACTGGCAGTATGATCCTGCTCTACAGAGCCCCGACAGTCCTGCTGAGCCATGACCTGTGAGCTCTCTGCTGCACTGCTGCCTTCAGGCGAGAGTCCACAGTCCTGCTGCTCTCTACTGCCCCCCAGGCCTTGTGGTGACTGCACTGCTACTGCAGAGTTACCTTCAGGCGAGAGTCAACAGTCCTGCTGCTCTCTACTGCCCCCCAGGGCTTGTGGTGACTGCACTGCTACTGCAGAGTTACCTTCAGGCGAGAGTCCACAGTCCTGCTGCTCTCTACTGCCCCCCAGGGCTTGTGGTGACTGCACTGCTACTGCAGAGTTACCTTCAGGCGAGAGTCCACAGTCCTGCCGCTCTCTACTGCCCCCCAGGACTTGTGACTGCACTGCTACCGCAGAGTTACCTTCAGGCGAGAGTCAACAGTCCTGCTGCTCTCTACTGCCCCCCAGGACTTGTGGTGACTGCACTGCTACTGCAGAGTTACCTTCTGGCGAGAGTCCACAGTCCTGCTGCTCTCTACTGCCCCCCAGGACTTGTGACTGCACTGCTACTGCAGAGTTACCTTCAGGCGAGAGTCAACAGTCCTGCTGCTCTCTACTGCCCCCCAGGACTTGTGGTGACTGCACTGCTACCGCAGAGTTACCTTCAGGCGAGAGTCAACAGTCCTGCTGCTCTCTACTGCCCCCCAGGACTTGTGGTGACTGCACTGCTACTGCAGAGTTACCTTCAGGCGAGTGTCCACAGTCCTGCTGCTCTCTACTGCCCCCCAGGACTTGTGACTGCACTGCTACTGCAGAGTTACCTTCAGGCGAGAGTCCACAGTCCTGCTGCTCTCTACTGCCCCCCAGGCCTTGTGGTGACTGCACTGCTACTGCAGAGTTACCTTCAGGCGAGAGTCCACAGTCCTGCTGCTCTCTACTGCCCCCCAGGCCTTGTGGTGACTGCACTGCTACTGCAGAGTTACCTTCAGGCGAGAGTCCACAGTCCTGCTGCTCTCTACTGCCCCCCAGGGCTTGTGGTGACTGCACTGCTACTGCAGAGTTACCTTCAGGCGAGAGTCCACAGTCCTGCTGCTCTCTACTGCCCCCCAGGACTTGTGGTGACTGCACTGCTACTGCAGAGTTACCTTCAGGCGAGTGTCCACAGTCCTGCTGCTCTCTACTGCCCCCCAGCGCTTGTGGTGACTGCACTGCTACCGCAGAGTTACCTTCAGGCGAGAGTCCACAGTCCTGCTGCTCTCTACTGCCCCCCAGGACTTGTGGTGACTGCACTGCTACTGCAGAGTTACCTTCTGGTGAGAGTCCACAGTCCTGCTGCTCTCTACTGCCCCCCAGCGCTTGTGGTGACTGCACTGCTACTGCAGAGTTACCTTCAGGCGAGAGCCCACAGTCCTGCTGCTCTCTACTGCCCCCAGGGCTTGTGGTGACTGCACTGCTACTGCAGAGTTACCTTCTGGTTTCAGTCCACAGTCCTGCTGCTCTCTACTGCCCCCCAGGACTTGTGGTGACTGCACTGCTACTGCAGAGTTACCTTCTGGTTTCAGTCCACAGTCCTGCTGCTCTCTACTGCCCCCCAGGGCTTGTGGTGACTGCACTGCTACTGCAGAGTTACCTTCAGGCGAGAGTCCACAGTCCTGCTGCTCTCTACTGCCCCCCAGCGCTTGTGGTGACTGCACTGCTACTGCAGAGTTACCTTCAGGCGAGAGACCACAGTCCTGCTGCTCTCTACTGCCCCCCAGGGCTTGTGGTGACTGCACTGCTACTGCAGAGTTACCTTCAGGCGAGAGTCCACAGTCCTGCTGCTCTCTACTGCCCCCCAGCGCTTGTGGTGACTGCACTGCTACTGCAGAGTTACCTTCAGGCGAGAGTCCACAGTCCTGCTGCTCTCTACTGCCCCCCAGGGCTTGTGGTGACTGCACTGCTACCGCAGAGTTACCTTCAGGCGAGAGTCCACAGTCCTGCCGCTCTCTACTGCCCCCCAGGGCTTGTGGTGACTGCACTGCTACTGCAGAGTTACCTTCAGGCGAGAGTCCACAGTCCTGCTGCTCTCTACTGCCCCCCAGCGCTTGTGGTGACTGCACTGCTACTGCAGAGTTACCTTCAGGCGAGAGTCCACAGTCCTGCTGCTCTCTACTGCCCCCCAGCGCTTGTGGTGACTGCACTGCTACTGCATAGTTACCTTCAGGCGAGAGTCCACAGTCCTGCTGCTCTCTACTGCCCCCCAGCGCTTGTGGTGACTGCACTGCTACTGCAGAGTTACCTTCTGGTTGGAGTCCATAGTTCTGCTTCACAGTACAAACTGCTGGAACTTGTGGTACCTTTTGAGGAGTCTCTGCAGGTCTTTGCTGGTGCTGGACACTTTCTTCCACTTCTCTGTACAAACTGGCTGGTCTGAGGACTGGTCTTGCACAGGCCTGCTGGGTGTCATCTGGACAGGTTAGAGACCTGGGTTTAGATGGAGATGGTTCTGGCGCAGGTCTTTCCTCATGTCTTTGCTGGTTCCTGAAGGATTCAGCGACTGGTCCCATCTGCTCCAGTACAGCCTCCATGTCCTGCACAGTGTCAGCGAGCTGCACAGCGAGGGAGCTCAGCTTCTTGTCGTGAACAGCCTGATTGTTGGGGTTTGCTGCCTTTAGCTTATACACACAATCTATCTGTTTCTGCAGCTGGAGTTTTGTCTTTTTTAATGTCTCTAGTCTCTTGACCAGAGCTGGGATCCGCTCGGCCAGACATAGTTCTGGTGCACGCTGAGTATTGGGGGGCTGTGTCGGCAGTGTACTCACAGAATGGCTCCTTACAGGCGTCCCTCTGCTTGGTCCTTGCACTGGACTTGGTGCAGCCGTGGTCACTGCTGCGAGGTCACTATCTCCAGATTGGTGACTGGGCCCCTGGTTCTTCCTAGTGACCGCACTTGTGGCCCCATGAAGCCTTCCTGCAGTACTCCCTCTGGTCTCATCTGTCGTGTTGGCGACTTTTGCGCTGTTCCCACTTCCATAACGTGTGCGGTCAGACCGCATCAGGACAGACTGCTGCAGATTCTCCTGCATGGTCTGCTTCTCCAGCGATGTTCTCCTCTGTCTGACTGCGGGTGGGGTGGATTGCACACCTGCAGCCATGCTCTTACTCAGGGATGTCTCCTTCTTTACTTCAAACATTTTCTTTTCTTCTTTGCTTCCTGCTCCACTGGGACTGGCAACACTCGGAACATTCCTTCCTTCCAAAGAAACTTTTGGATAATTATCCATGGAGTGAGAGTGTGGCAAACCTAGCCACTTCTGGACTATAATGTAAGAAGGTTGTCCGTACGTTTGAATGCAATATTTGGGAATGTGGTATTGTATATTGCTACTACTGCCCCTGTTAGACTGGGTAGCAGATTGCATTCAGGCTGTCTTACAGACTATGTATGTTATTATGTGTTCGGTTACATTGTATCTGTGTATGCCAGGGGTCCAGTTAGTCCATTACGTTTGGTAATTGTATTTTGTGGATTACGTCTCAGACAAGGCTCATTTGGTTTTGTGTATTGTGTTACAGACAGAGGGGAGGGGAGTTTGTGTACAATGGCTGGGGAACTGTATAAATATACAAGCTTGTGAATAAAGCGAGTAGTTGACTCCCAGACTGTGTTTCGTCCGGTTATTGGGAGGATTGGGAATATTGCCGTACTGTTCAGCGCTGACTGTGGATTTACCTGTTATACCAGCGGAGATCGTGGATTCTAATATTGCACTCCGCTACAGAGAGGTCTGGGAATTGTTTCCCAGAATAGGCCTTGAAGCCTGGGCCTTGCTTGGGGAGCATTCCCACCCAGAGTGGCCCCGCCCTGGGCTTTCTCCAGACATCCAAAGCCTCAGGAGAGCTACTGACACACGTCCTCACAGCTAGGAGGCAGTATTATAGTAGTTATATTCTTGTACATAGGAGCAGTATTATAGTAGTTATATTCTTGTACATAGGAGCAGTATTATAGTAGTTATATTCCTGTACATAGGAGCAGTATTATAGTAGTTATATTCTTGTACATAGGAGGCAGTATTATAGTAGTTATATTCTTGTACATAGGAGCAGTATTATAGTAGTTATATTCTTGTACATAGGAGCAGTATTATAGTAGTTATATTCTTGTACATAGGAGCAGTATTATAGTAGTTATATTCTTGTACATAGGAGGCAGTATTATAGCAGTTATATTCTTGTACATAGGAGCAGTATTATAGTAGTTATATTCTTGTACATAGGAGCAGTATTATAGTAGTCATATTCTTGTACATAGGAGGCAGTATTATAGTAGTTATATTCTTGTACATAGGAGGCAGTATTATAGCAGTTATATTCTTGTACATAGGAGCAGTATTATAGTAGTTATATTCTTGTACATAGGAGCAGTATTATAGTAGTCATATTCTTGTACATAGGAGGCAGTATTATAGTAGTTATATTCTTGTACATAGGAGGCAGTATTATAGTAGTTATATTCTTGTACATAGGAGGCAGTATTATAGCAGTTATATTCTTGTACATAGGAGGCAGTATTATAGTAGTTATATTCTTGTACATAGGAGGCAGTATTATAGCAGTTATATTCTTGTACATAGGAGCAGTATTATAGTAGTTATATTCTTGTACATAGGAGCAGTATTATAGTAGTCATATTCTTGTACATAGGAGGCAGTATTATAGTAGTTATATTCTTGTACATAGGAGGCAGTATTATAGCAGTTATATTCTTGTACATAGGAGGCAGTATTATAGTAGTTATATTCTTGTACATAGGAGGCAGTATTATAGCAGTTATATTCTTGTACATAGGAGGCAGTATTATAGTAGTTATATTCTTGTACATAGGAGGCAGTATTATAGCAGTTATATTCTTGTACATAGGAGCAGTATTATAGTAGTAATAATCTTGTACATAGGAGCAGTATTATAGTAGTTATATTCTTATACATAGGAGCAGTATTATAGTAGTTATATTCTTGTACATAGGAGCAGTATTATAGTAGTTATATTCTTGTACATAGGAGGCAGTATTATAGTAGTTATATTCTTGTACATAGGAGCAGTATTATAGTAGTAATAATCTTGTACATAGGAGCAGTATTATAGTAGTTATATTCTTGTACATAGGAGGCAGTATTATAGTAGTTATATTCTTGTACATAGGAGCAGTATTATAGTAGTTATATTCTTGTACATAGGAGCAGTATTATAGTAGTTATATTCCTGTACATAGGAGCAGTATTATAATAGTTATATTCTTGTACATAGGAGCAGTATTATAGTAGTTATATTCTTGTACATAGGAGGCAGTATTATAGTAGTTATATTCTTGTACATAGGAGCAGTATTATAGTAGTTATATTCTTGTACATAGGAGCAGTATTATAGTAGTTATATTCTTGTACATAGGAGCAGTATTATAGTAGTTATATTCTTGTACATAGGAGCAGTATTATAGTAGTTCTAGTCTTGTACATAGGAGGCAGTATTATAGTAGTTATATTCTTGTACATAGGAGCAGTATTATAGTAGTTATATTCTTGTACATAGGAGCAGTATTATAGTAGTTATATTCCTGTACATAGAAGCAGTATTATAGTAGTTATATTCTTGTACATAGGTGCAGTATTATAGTAGTTATATTCCTGTACATAGGAGCAGTATTATAGCAGTTATATTCTTGTACATAGGAGCAGTATTATAGTAGTAATAATCTTGTACATAGGAGCAGTATTATAGCAGTTATATTCTTGTACATCGGAGCAGTATTATAGTAGTTATATTCTTGTACATAGGAGCAGTATTATAGTAGTTATATTCCTGTACATAGGAGGCAGTATTATAGTAGTTATATTCTTGTACATAGGAGCAGTATTATAGTAGTTATATTCTTGTACATAGGAGCAGTATTATAGTAGTTATATTCTTGTACATAGAAGCAGTATTATAGTAGTTATATTCTTGTACTCAGGAGCAGTATTATAGTAGTTATATTCTTGTACATAGGAGGCAGTATTTTAGTAGTTATATTCCTGTACATAGGAGCAGTATTATAGTAGTTATATTCTTGTACAGAGGAGCAGTATTATAGTAGTTATATTCTTGTACATAGGAGCAGTATTATAGTAGTTATATTCTTGTACATAGGAGCAGTATTATAGTAGTTATTCTTGTACATAGGAGGCAGTATTATAGTAGTTATATTCTTGTACATAGGAGCCGTATTATAGTAGTTATATTCTTGTACATAAGGAGCAGTATTATAGTAGTTATATTCTTGTACATAGGAGCCGTATTATAGTAGTTATATTCTTGTACATAGGAGCAGTATTATAGTAGTTATATTCTTGTACATAGGAGCAGTATTATAGTAGTTATATTCTTGTACATAGGAGCAGTATTATAGTAGTTATATTCTTGTACATAGGAGCAGTATTATAGTAGTTATATTCCTGTACATAGGAGCAGTATTATAGTAGTTATATTCTTGTACATAGGAGCAGTATTATAGTAGTTATATTCTTGTACATAGGAGCAGTATTATAGCAGTTATATTCTTGTACATAGGAGGCAGTATTATAGTAGTTATATTCTTGTAGATAGGAGCAGTATTATAGTAGTTATATTCTTGTACATAGGAGCAGTTTTATAGTAGTTATATTCTTGTACATAGGAGGCAGTATTATAGTAGTTATATTCTTGTACATAGGAGGCAGTATTATAGTAGTTATATTCTTGTACATAGGAGGCAGTATTATAGTAGTTATATTCCTGTACATAGGAGCCGTATTATAGTAGTTATATTCTTGTACATAGGAGCAGTATTATAGTAGTTATATTCTTGTACATAGGAGCAGTATTATAGTAGTTATATTCTTGTACATAGGAGGCAGTATTATAGTAGTTATATCCTTGTACATAGGAGGCAGTATTATAGTAGTTATATTCTTGTACATAGGGGCAGTATTATAGTAGTTATATTCTTGTACATAGGAGCAGTATTATAGTAGTTATATTCTTGTACATAGGAGCAGTATTATAGTAGTTATATTCTTATACATAGGAGGCAGTATTATAGTAGTTATATTCTTATACATAGGAGGCAGTATTATAGTAGTTATATTCTTGTATATAGGAGCAGTATTATAGTAGTTATATTCCTGTACATAGGAGGCAGTATTATAGTAGTTATATCCTTGTACATAGGAGCAGTATTATAGTAGTTATATTCTTGTACATAGGAGCAGTATTATAGTAGTTATATTCTTGTACATAGGAGCAGTATTATAGTAGTTATATTCTTGTACATAGGAGCAGTATTATAGTAGTTATATTCTTGTACATAGGAGCAGTATTATAGTAGTTATATTCTTGTACATAGGAGGCAGTATTATAGTAGTTATATTCTTGTATATAGGAGCAGTATTATAGTAGTTATATTCCTGTACATAGGAGGCAGTATTATAGTAGTTATATCCTTGTACATAGGAGCAGTATTATAGTAGTTATATTCTTGTACATAGGAGCAGTATTATAGTAGTTATATTCCTGTACATAGGAGCAGTATTATAGTAGTTATATTCTTGTACATAGGAGCAGTATTATAGTAGTCATATTCTTGTACATAGGAGGCAGTATTATAGTAGTTTTACACCTGCATATAGGGGGCGGTATTACTCTAGTTATTACCTGTTCCTTCCTGGGTCTCTGAAGCCTTTTGCAAATGGATTTCTGTCAATCTTCAACTTGGTTATCTATGGAGAAAATAAAACACTTCAGATCCTGGTAGTGTAATATTGTGGATGGTCCTTGTCCTTGATTTCTTCTGGGTGTATTATGGTGCAGGGTTCTCTGGCATTCTGGGATTTGTAGTACACTCCCATTCTGCACCCTCTGCCCACTCCCAGTATGACAGTACAGTGTGCCCCCACCTGCTGGTTCTGGTATGCCGTCACTGTGGTGAACTCTGTTTCCTTGAATGAAAATGTCTTCACCCCTTCTTCCGGCAGTGACTGGATCTGGTCAAAGCAGGAGTCTTGGAGGATGACGTGGACCCGGGGCTTATACTTATGCATCGACTGCAGAATGATCTATAGACATGGGACAATAATTTCACTGTTCAGTATCTCAGCAGAAACCGCTCACAGCCCAAAACATGGGAATGACCCAGAAAATGCGTCTAATGCTCCTGAATGATCACAGGACCTCAGTGCAATTAAAGGGGAACCCAGTCACCCGTCAGTCCTCCCCCATTGTATGTATAGACTGTGTAATACACTGACGGGCAAAAGGGTAACAATGTTTAGAACTTCTGACTTCCAGGCTCCATATCTCACCATCCACTGCAGCTTCAGACGTAAGACTCCCATCATCCTATAGACAATCATCTCATACATACATTGGACTTTATTGTCTCGATGTTGAGATTTATCCTCACGAGGAATTATTTTTTATTTCAGGATCATTACTTTATTCAGATGCGGGGGACCGCCATGGGGTCCAATGTGGCGCCCACTTATGCTAATATATACATATCCCATCTTGAGGAGACCTTAGTCTATGTGAGCCACCACTTCAGCCGAGTTCTGGGGTGGTGGCGTTACATAGACGACGTCCCGCAGAGGACCTCATGGCGTTCCACTCCTACTTAAACTCCATTGACCCTAGTGTCAAATTTACTTTGACCTATTCAGAAGATGGGATCCAGTTCCTTGATACAGAGATTAATATTCACGATCGCTCTCTAAACACTGATCTATATGTGAAATCCACTGACAAGAACCCTTTATTAAGGCAGGAGAGTCACCATCCTCGCCCTATGATAAAATCCCTTCCATTCAGTCAACTGCTGCGGGTGAAAGGGATAGTCCAGGAGGGACTCTAGATTATCAGAAATGGGCAATAAATTTCGCGCCAGGGGTTGTCCCCAAAAAAATGATATTGAAATGTGTATCCAAAATTAAAGCTGTAGATAAGAGTGCGGTAAAAAAAGATCCAACTAAAGTCAGAGTTCCTCTCCCACGAATTCCGCTTGTGTCAGCTTATAGTGGAGAAAGTCCGCAAATTATATCTATTTTGAGAAAACAAGAATTTAAGACGCCTCCTCTCTGTTCCTATCATTTGGAGGATAGACTGGTTAAATCAGATGTGGGTTCTTCTAAAGTAAGTTGTGGCACGTATTTTGGTTCAACTCGCAAGGGCTGTTATCCGTGAAACAGGAAAGAACGGGACCCATTCATTGACTTATATCTGTACGCAGCTTTGTGCCACAACTGTGGGAACTGCTCTTTGATGTCGCGGGGGGGGGGGGGGGGTCTCTCATGAATCCCTCCTCTGGTAAAATGGTAGAAATCCACCAGTTCTTGACATGTGACTCTACGTTTCTAGTCTACGCACTTTCTTGTCCTTGTAACCTATTATGTTGGAGAGACCCCTTGGGATGTAAAAACCCGGCTACACCAACATAGATACTCCATTAGGAAGAAAAAGTTGGACTTACTTGTGTCAAAACATTTTATGGAGGCTAAACACTCAGAACGAGATCTACGGTTTAGGATTTTAGAACAAGTACCTACCTGAACATTAAGACGTGGTGGAGACAGGACAGCCATACTTAAGAAAAGGGAACTCTACTGGACTCTTACATTACAGACCCTAAAACCTAGAGGCCTGAATGTGGAATTCAAAGTTTTCTCATTGAGATTTTTGTCGCATCTTCCTACACTTCTGATTCTTTCCGAGTCCCATTTGTGTGGGTTCAGACATGTGCTGTGTTCTAATCTGTTGTTCTGTTGTCCCCAAATAGGAACTTATGGAAGAGATGAGTTTGATGGACAGTCGCACTGGATGCCGGCCTACAGGACCATACAGGACATCTGTTAGGAGTTTTCCATATGTCTATGTATCATGTTATTTATATTATAGGAGACCACAGGAATTGCGATTTTGTTTGTTGTTGACTATTTTGGGGACGTGATTTCCCGACTTGGTCCCTCACAGGCCCCCGATGGGACATGGGAGGTTCCGACTCGTGATACGATGACCCCGTAGTTATATATTCTTTGTTCTGTGCCCAACATTTGCCATACGTTATTATATACATGTGGTTTTCTCCAGGACTTGGATCTGGGACTCTGGGTCCCACAAATGTGACACCGGATTCCCTCTCCTAATTGGGTGTTGTGCCCTCCCTTTGGGGAGATCCCTGAGAGGACACTCTACCCCCTGGTTTTAATATAGACCGATTCCCTTGAGGCCGCCTATGGTTGTCATGGTGATGTGGATGGCGATTCCTTCCTGAACCTGGAATACAGGTGACTATGGTGGCCCATAAGTACACCTTATTTCCTCCAACTGGGCCTTTCTGCAGTACATATACAGGCACCGATTATTTTGGGTCTGATTTGGTTTATATATAATGTATTCACGGCTATAGGTTCTCCCGGGGGGGGGGGGGGTGCACGTTTTGGGCAGGTGCATGCGCTCTGGGCTTCTCTGAAGCCGTGGCCATCTTCATTGTGGTCTCCTATGCTCATAAAGCTAATCCCGTCTCTCACGAGAGGACAGACTTGGGTTTGCTATATATGTATTGCACTTTGCACATGTCACTACAGCTTGACAAGGCTCCATTGAGTAGAGCTGAAACGTTGCTGCTGGATGGGTTAATAAACCATCCACTTTCCTTCACTGAACTGAGTGCTGCCTTCTTATACTTCATATACATTGGACTTGTTCTATTCAGCATATGATTAGTTCTGCAGATTCTTCTCATGTGACTGCGTTGTTCCTGTTCTGCTCCTGGTGGTGGAACAATCTTCTTCTTCTGTCCTCACATTCCCTGATAGATCAGTGCGTTATTAGGTCAATTTCAAGTGAAAGGTCACTGGTTCAGATCCAGGAGCCGCCATGAAAGAGAAGCAGCATCACCCAGCTCATGGACAGCGGTATCTCGACCAACAAAATCTCCAAACTGCATCATGTGAGGCCATGACAGCTGGAAGATATGACATGAAGTCCGTCCATCCATTCCAAAGCCAAGAGGTGGACGTCCCAGCAAAATATCGAAGTCAACAAGTCGGAAGAATCAAGGAAAAGGGGCTAACGGATCGAGATCTTGAAGGAACTGTCAAGTTGGGTGGAGGAAGCCTGAAGATATGGGGATGTCTCACAGCTAAAGGCGTTGGATAGTTTGCCAGGATCGATGGTGGTCTCAGTGCTGAGCTATAAGTGAGTATCCTACAAGACGAGTTACTTCATACACTCGAGTACTATGGGTATGAAAAGGACGACACAGTGTTCCAGCAGGACAACGACCCGAAGCATAAGGTGAGATTGGAGAAGATATGGCTCAATGACAATGAAGTAGAGGAGCTGGATTGTCCCTCACAGTCCCCGGACCTCAACCCAATCCAACACTTGTGGGTAGAGATGAAGAAAAAGCTGTATTCGTACCCAAGAGAGTCGACCAGTATGCTCCAACATTGGGAACGTGTAGAAGAGACCTGGGAAGAGATTTCGGGCGAGACATGCTGGAATCTGATGGAGAGCATGCCCAGAAGGGTCCAGACAGGTCTGAAAGCCAAAGGTGGGTTTACAAAATAATAAAAATAAAAATTTAGAATTTTAGGAGCAAAACAGGAACAATGCAGTCACATGAGAAGAATCTGCAGAACTAATCATACGCTGAATAGCTGCAGGTCCAAGTTATGTATGAGATAGCCGGGGTGATTGTCTATAGGATGATGGGAGTCTCACGTCTGAAGCTGTAGTGGATGGTGAGATATGGAGTTCAGAACATTATCACTCTTTTGCTCATTAGTGTATCTGATGCAGTAATTTCTGGGTCACATCTAAAATGTTACTGATCCTCAGGCTGCATCACTATGATACTATTGTCTAGCTCCTCCCACAGTTGTATGGTCATGTGACAACTAAGTCCCGCCCCTGAGGAAATGTTGCCTGGAAATGATGCTTTATGAGGCATAAAACAAACAAGATTAGAATTACATTACTTTTAGGGCTTTAATCATATACCAGTTACCCGAGTACCCGAGTTAGGCTCAGCGCACTCTGCGTCTCAATCTTATGGCTTCCAAAAATGCTAGAAACAGCCTATGCATGGGGCACCTTACCCACTGAAGACCGAAATAGTGGCCCCTGGCGACCCCCAAGTGGTAGGTGTGGAGATACATTTTGAGGCCTCATCCTCACAACCGTATCCATTGTGCGTTCCGCAATTTTCTCACTTTCATCAGTAGAAATAACTTTTCTTGGCCAAAAAACGGAGCAGAAGAGGACATGTTCTACAATTTG
This sequence comes from Bufo gargarizans, assembly GCF_014858855.1. Lineage (NCBI taxonomy): Eukaryota > Metazoa > Chordata > Amphibia > Anura > Bufonidae > Bufo > Bufo gargarizans. Next base: position 19,553 of record NW_025334135.1, on the reverse strand, counting down.
GGGAGCCCCCACATGGATGCAGATGGCACATGGGTGACATCCATGTGCGATCAGATTAACTACTGGTACCTCACGGTCTGCAGAGGGACCTATCACCCAAATGTTAACCAAAGGGGGGGGGGCAATAAAAAGTGACTGAAATAGCGATGGAATAATGTTCCGCCATTCTAATAATCCGGTATAATGCCGGGGTCCTCGCTGGTAACTCCCCCCACCCCCAACTCGCCGGGTAAGAATATAACCTTTAGGTCGTCCCGTGTCGGTAGCAGTGATGGTTTGTCCACCTGAGGCCGGGCGGGACCGCTGTATCACAAATCTACACAGGGGGAGCTATGCTGGACAAGGGACCCCCCCAAGAACCTGTCCCCAGGCTGCCCTGTATGGCCCGGGCCCCTCATCCCAACAAGACGTCTCACGTTCGCCCATCCGGGGATCTATCCAGGAGAACCTCATAAATGCCTCCTCCGGCAGCGCACGCAAGTCACTGGGATGTGCCTATAATGTACGTGTTACACTGCACATACACTGGGGGCCCGGCTGGAGGAAGGGCCACACCCAGAGACTTACCCCCTGGAAGAGCAGCCGTTAGACACGCGTGTTGGGATGAAGAGCCCGGGCCACACAGGAATACCATTGGTATACGGCTTTACATCACCATGACATAGGTCACTGTATGGCGGTATACAGCTCAGCCTTCTGCTGGAGGTTTACGTCACCCCAGCACATATCCGCGCAGCTCGCACAGCGTATCCGGACAATCTCCTGTTGACTCCAGGCGGATACATTTCACCATCACTGATGCACTATGACAAAGTATCAGGACTGTACTGAATATCATTGTAACAAACCCTCAGCTGTGTGAGCACAGCTAGGTCAGAGCAGGTTTTCAGCCTGTTATGGGACGTAGTGCATATTCCCCTACACTGACAGCAAGCAGAGATCTTGGAATTTGCGAGGAACAAATTAAAGTCTACTCAGAAGTGAGGGGTTATGTCGGGGGGCGGCCGGCCTTGCTGAGGGTTTCATGGTGATTACACATCATGTCATGCGTGGAGGCCGGAGACGTGGCGCTCTGCACTGCAGTATATCGGGGGCGCAGATGTCGGGCGGTATCTTCAGGGAGATAAAGATCTGCTTTTTCGTGCAGAGTTCGGTTTCATTCGAGAGGAGAAGGAAATGATAATTGTGACAGGAGGCTCTGGCGCGGACTCCGGGGTCGCTGGGATCTAAAGGCGGTTATTTAATTACCGTAGCGATGTGAAAAGATCAACGCTGCAGGACGCGCTGCCATACAGTGCGGTGTATATGGATATACGGTATATACAGGGTCATACAGTATGTGTACGGCTACGGTATAGATATACGGTATATACAGGGTCATACAGTGTGTGTACGGCTCTGGTGTATATAGATATACGGTATATACAGGGTCATACAGTGTGTGTACGGCTACGGTATAGATATACGGTATATACAGGGTCATACAGTGTGTGTACGGCTCTGGTGTAGATATACGGTATATACAGGGTCATACAGTATGTGTACGGCTCCGGTATAGATATACGGTATATACAGGGTCATACAGTATGTGTACGGCTCTGGTATAGATATACGGTATATACAGGGTCATACAGTGTGTGTACGGCTCCGGTATAGATATACGGTATATACAGGGTCATACAGTATGTGTACGGCTCCGGTATAGATATACGGTATATACAGGGTCATACAGTGTGTGTACGGCTCCGGTATAGATATACGGTATATACAGGGTCATACAGTATGTGTACGGCTCCGGTATAGATATACGGTATATACAGGGTCATACAGTATGTGTACAGCTACGGTATAGATATACGGTATATACAGGGTCATACAGTATGTGTACGGCTCCGGTATAGATATACGGTATATACAGGGTCATACAGTGTGTGTACGGCTCCGGTATAGATATACGGTATATACAGGGTCATACAGTATGTGTACGGCTCCGGTATAGATATACGGTATATACAGGGTCATACAGTATGTGTACGGCTCCGGTATAGATATAGGGTATATACAGGGTCATACAGTGTGTGTACAGCTCTGGTGTAGATATACGGTATATACAGGGTCATACAGTATGTGTACGGCTACGGTATAGATATACGGTATATACAGGGTCATACAGTATGTGTACGGCTACGGTATAGATATACGGTATATACAGGGTCATACAGTGTGTGTACGGCTACGGTGTATATAGATATACGGTATATACAGGGTCATACAGTATGTGTACGGCTACGGTATAGATATACGGTATATACAGGGTCATACAGTGTGTGTACGGCTACGGTGTATATAGATATACGGTATATACAGGGTCATACAGTATGTGTACGGCTCCGGTATAGATATACGGTATATACAGGGTCATACAGTGTGTGTACGGCTCCGGTATAGATATACGGTATATACAGGGTCATACAGTATGTGTACAGCTCCGGTATAGATATACGGTATATACAGGGTCATACAGTGTGTGTACGGCTCCGGTATAGATATACGGTATATACAGGGTCATACAGTGTGTGTACGGCTCTGGTATAGATATACGGTATATACAGGGTCATACAGTGTGTGTACGGCTACGGTATAGATATACGGTATATACAGGGTCATACAGTGTGTGTACGGCTCCGGTATAGATATACGGTATATACAGGGTCATACAGTGTGTGTACGGCTCCGGTATAGATATACGGTATATACAGGGTCATACAGTGTGTGTACGGCTACGGTATAGATATACGGTATATACAGGGTCATACAGTGTGTGTACGGCTCCGGTATAGATATACGGTATATACAGGGTCATACAGTATGTGTACAGCTCCGGTATAGATATACGGTATATACAGGGTCATACAGTGTGTGTACGGCTCCGGTATAGATATACGGTATATACAGGGTCATACAGTGTGTGTACAGCTCCGGTATAGATATACGGTATATACAGGGTCATACAGTATGTGTACGCCTCCGGTATAGATATACGGTATATACAGGGTCATACAGTATGTGTACGGCTACGGTATAGATATACGGTATATACAGGGTCATACAGTATGTGTACAGCTCCGGTGTATATACAGTATATACAGGGTCATACAGTATGTGTACGGCTCTGGTATAGATATACGGTATATACAGGGTCATACAGTGTGTGTACGGCTACGGTATAGATATACGGTATATACAGGGTCATACAGTATGTGTACGGCTCCGGTGTATATAGATATACGGTATATACAGGGTCATACAGTATGTGTACGGCTACGGTATAGATATACGGTATATACAGGGTCATACAGTATGTGTACGGCTACGGTGTATATAGATATACGGTATATACAGGGTCATACAGTATGTGTACGGCTACGGTGTATATAGATATACAGTATATACAGGGTCATACAGTGTGTGTACAGCTCTGGTATAGATATACGGTATATACAGGGTCATACAGTATGTGTACGCCTCCGGTATAGATATACGGTATATACAGGGTCATACAGTGTGTGTACGGCTCCGGTATAGATATACGGTATATACAGGGTCATACAGTATGTGTACGGCTCCGGTGTATATATATATATATATATACGGTATATACAGGGTCATACAGTATGTGTACGGCTCCGGTATGGATATACGGTATATACAGGGTCATACAGTGTGTGTACGGCTCCGGTGTATATAGATATATACGGTATATACAGGGTCATACAGTGTGTGTACGGCTCCGGTATAGATATACGGTATATACAGGGTCATACAGTATGTGTACGGCTACGGTATAGATATACGGTATATACAGGGTCATACAGTATGTATACGGCTCCGGTGTATATAGATATACGGTATATACAGGGTCATACAGTGTGTGTACGGCTCTGGTGTATATAGATATACGGTATATACAGGGTCATACAGTGTGTGTACGGCTCCGGTATAGATATACGGTATATACAGGGTCATACAGTATGTGTACGGCTACGGTGTATATAGATATACGGTATATACAGGGTCATACAGTGTGTGTACGGCTACGGTGTATATAGATATACGGTATATACAGGGTCATACAGTATGTGTACGGCTACGGTATAGATATACGGTATATACAGGGTCATACAGTGTGTGTACGGCTCCGGTATAGATATACGGCATATACAGGGTCATACAGTGTGTGTACGGCTCCGGTATAGATATACGGTATATACAGGGTCATACAGTATGTGTACGGCTCTGGTATAGATATACGGTATATACAGGGTCATACAGTATGTGTACGGCTCCGGTGTATATAGATATACGGTATATACAGGGTCATACAGTGTGTATACGGCTCTGGTGTATATAGATATACGGTATATACAGGGTCATACAGTGTGTGTACGGCTCTGGTATAGATATACGGTATATACAGGGTCATACAGTATGTGTACGGCTCCGGTATAGATATACGGTATATACAGGGTCATACAGTATGTGTACGGCTCTGGTATAGATATACGGTATATACAGGGTCATACAGTGTGTGTACGGCTCCGGTGTATATACAGTATATACAGGGTCATACAGTATGTGTACGGCTCCGGTATAGATATACGGTATATACAGGGTCATACAGTATGTGTACGGCTCTGGTGTATATAGATATACGGTATATACAGGGTCATACAGTGTGTGTACGGCTCTGGTGTATATAGATATACGGTATATACAGGGTCATACAGTGTGTGTATGGCTCCGGTGTATATAGATATACAGTATATACAGGGTCATACAGTGTGTGTACGGCTCCGGTATAGATATACGGTATATACAGGGTCATACAGTGTGTGTACGGCTACGGTGTATATAGATATACAGTATATACAGGGTCATACAGTGTGTGTACGGCTCTGGTATAGATATACGGTATATACAGGGTCATACAGTATGTGTACGGCTCTGGTATAGATATACGGTATATACAGGGTCATACAGTGTGTGTACGGCTCTGGTATAGATATACGGTATATACAGGGTCATACAGTGTGTGTACGGCTACGGTGTATATAGATATACAGTATATACAGGGTCATACAGTGTGTGTACGGCTCCGGTGTATATAGATATACGGTATATACAGGGTCATACAGTATGTGTACGGCTCCGGTGTATATAGATATACGGTATATACAGGGTCATACAGTATGTGTACGGCTCCGGTATAGATATACGGTATATACAGGGTCATACAGTGTGTGTACGGCTCCGGTGTATATGGATATACGGTATATACAGGGTCATACAGTATGTGTACGGCTCCGGTATAGATATACGGTATATACAGGGTCATACAGTATGTGTACGGCTCCGGTGTATATAGATATACGGTATATACAGGGTCATACAGTATGTGTACGGCTCCGGTGTATATAGATATACGGTATATACAGGGTCATACTGTATGTGTACGGCTCCGGTATAGATATATACGGTATATACAGGGTCATACAGTGTGTGTACGGCTCCGGTATAGATATACGGTATATACAGGGTCATACAGTATGTGTACGGCTCTGGTATAGATATACGGTATATACAGGGTCATACAGTATGTGTACGGCTCCGGTATAGATATACGGTATATACAGGGTCATACAGTGTGTGTACGGCTCCGGTATAGATATACGGCATATACAGGGTCATACAGTGTGTGTACGGCTCCGGTGTAGATATACAGTATATACAGGGTCATACAGTATGTGTACGGCTCTGGTATAGATATACGGTATATACAGGGTCATACAGTATGTGTACGGCTCCGGTGTATATAGATATACGGTATATACAGGGTCATACAGTATGTGTACGGCTCTGGTATAGATATACGGTATATACAGGGTCATACAGTATGTGTACGGCTCCGGTATAGATATACGGTATATACAGGGTCATACAGTATGTGTACGGCTCCGGTGTATATAGATATATACGGTATATACAGGGTCATACAGTGTGTGTACGGCTCCGGTATAGATATACGGTATATACAGGGTCATACAGTGTGTGTACGGCTCCGGTGTATATAGATATACGGTATATACAGGGTCATACAGTGTGTGTACGGCTCCGGTATAGATATATACGGTATATACAGGGTCATACAGTGTGTGTACGGCTCCGGTATAGATATACGGTATATACAGGGTCATACAGTGTGTGTACGGCTACGGTATAGATATACGGTATATACAGGGTCATACAGTGTGTGTACGGCTACGGTGTATATAGATATACGGTATATACAGGGTCATACAGTATGTGTACGGCTCCGGTATAGATATACGGTATATACAGGGTCATACAGTGTGTGTACGGCTACGGTGTATATAGATATACGGTATATACAGGGTCATACAGTATGTGTATGGCTCCGGTATAGATATACGGTATATACAGGGTCATACAGTGTGTGTACGGCTACGGTGTATATAGATATACGGTATATACAGGGTCATACAGTGTGTGTACGGCTCTGGTATAGATATACGGTATATACAGGGTCATACAGTGTGTGTACGGCTCTGGTATAGATATACGGTATATACAGGGTCATACAGTATGTGTACGGCTCCGGTATAGATATTACGGCATATACAGGGTCATACAGTATGTGTACAGCTCTGGTGTAGATATACGGTATATACAGGGTCATACAGTATGTGTACGGCTCCGGTATAGATATACGGTATATACAGGGTCATACAGTGTGTGTACGGCTCCGGTATAGATATACGGTATATACAGGGTCATACAGTATGTGTACGGCTCCGGTATAGATATACGGTATATACAGGGTCATACAGTGTGTGTACGGCTCCGGTATAGATATACGGTATATACAGGGTCATACAGTGTGTGTACGGCTCCGGTATAGATATACGGTATATACAGGGTCATACAGTGTGTGTACGGCTCTGGTGTATATACAGTATATACAGGGTCATACAGTATGTGTACGGCTCCGGTGTATATATAGTATATACAGGGTCATACAGTATGTGTACGGCTATGGTATAGATATACGGTATATACAGGGTCATACAGTGTGTGTACGGCTCTGGTGTATATACAGTATATACAGGGTCATACAGTATGTGTACGGCTCCGGTGTATATATAGTATATACAGGGTCATACAGTATGTGTACGGCTATGGTATAGATATACAGTATATACAGGGTCATACAGTGTGTGTACGGCTCCGGTATAGATATACGGTATATACAGGGTCATACAGTATGTGTACAGCTCTGGTGTAGATATACGGTATATACAGGGTCATACAGTATGTGTACGGCTCTGGTATAGATATACAGTATATACAGGGTCATACAGTATGTGTACGGCTCCGGTATAGATATACGGTATATACAGGGTCATACAGTGTGTGTACGGCTCCGGTGTATATACAGTATATACAGGGTCATACAGTATGTGTACGGCTCTGGTATAGATATACGGTATATACAGGGTCATACAGTATGTGTACGGCTCTGGTATAGATATACGGTATATACAGGGTCATACAGTGTGTGTACGGCTCTGGTGTATATACAGTATATACAGGGTCATACAGTATGTGTACGGCTCCGGTATAGATATATGGTATATACAGGGTCATACAGTATGTGTACGGCTCTGGTGTGTATAGATATACGGTATATACAGGGTCATACAGTGTGTGTACGGCTCTGGTGTATATAGATATACGGTATATACAGGGTCATACAGTGTGTGTACGGCTCCGGTGTATATACAGTATATACAGGGTCATACAGTGTGTGTACGGCTCCGGTGTATATAGATATACAGTATATACAGGGTCATACAGTATGTGTACGGCTCCGGTATAGATATACGGTATATACAGGGTCATACAGTGTGTGTACGGCTACGGTGTATATAGATATATGGTATATACAGGGTCATACAGTGTGTGTACGGCTACGGTGTATATAGATATACGGTATATACAGGGTCATACAGTGTGTGTACGGCTCTGGTGTAGATATACGGTATATACAGGGTCATACAGTATGTGTACGGCTCCGGTATAGATATACGGTATATACAGGGTCATACAGTGTGTGTACGCCTCCGGTATAGATATACGGTATATACAGGGTCATACAGTGTGTGTACGGCTCTGGTGTAGATATACGGTATATACAGGGTCATACAGTATGTGTACGGCTCCGGTATAGATATACGGTACATACAGGGTCATACAGTGTGTGTACGGCTCCGGTATAGATATACGGTATATACAGGGTCATACAGTATGTGTACGGCTACGGTATAGATATACGGTATATACAGGGTCATACAGTATGTGTACGGCTCTGGTGTATATAGATATACGGTATATACAGGGTCATACAGTGTGTGTACGGCTACGGTGTATATAGATATATGGTATATACAGGGTCATACAGTGTGTGTACGGCTACGGTGTATATAGATATACGGTATATACAGGGTCATACAGTGTGTGTACGGCTCTGGTGTAGATATACGGTATATACAGGGTCATACAGTATGTGTACGGCTCCGGTATAGATATACGGTATATACAGGGTCATACAGTGTGTGTACGGCTCTGGTATAGATATACGGTATATACAGGGTCATACAGTATGTGTACGGCTCCGGTATAGATATACGGTATATACAGGGTCATACAGTGTGTGTACGGCTCCGGTGTATATACAGTATATACAGGGTCATACAGTATGTGTACGGCTCCGGTATAGATATACGGTATATACAGGGTCATACAGTGTGTGTACGGCTCCGGTATAGATATACGGTATATACAGGGTCATACAGTGTGTGTACGGCTCCGGTATAGATATACGGTATATACAGGGTCATACAGTATGTGTACGGCTCCGGTGTATATAGATATACAGTATATACAGGGTCATACAGTGTGTGTGCGCCTCCGGTATAGATATACGGTATATACAGGGTCATACAGTGTGTGTACGGCTCCGGTATAGATATACGGTATATACAGGGTCATACAGTGTGTGTACGGCTCTGGTATAGATATACGGTATATACAGGGTCATACAGTGTGTGTACGGCTCCGGTATAGATATACGGTATATACAGGGTCATACAGTGTGTGTACGGCTCTGGTATAGATATACGGTATATACAGGGTCATACAGTATGTGTACGTCTCCGGTATAAATATACGGTATATACAGGGTCATACAGTATGTGTACGTCTCCGGTATAGATATACGGTATATACAGGGTCATACAGTATGTGTACGGCTCCGGTATAGATATACGGTATATACAGGGTCATACAGTATGTGTACGGCTCCGGTGTATATAGATATACGGTATATACAGGGTCATACAGTGTGTGTACGGCTCTGGTGTATATACAGTATATACAGGGTCATACAGTATGTGTACGGCTCCGGTATAGATATACGGTATATACAGGGTCATACAGTATGTGTACGGCTACGGTATAGATATACGGTATATACAGGGTCATACAGTATGTGTACGGCTCCGGTATAGATATACGGTATATACAGGGTCATACAGTGTGTGTACGGCTCCGGTATAGATATACGGTATATACAGGGTCATACAGTGTGTGTACGGCTCCGGTATAGATATACGGTATATACAGGGTCATACAGTGTGTGTACGGCTCCGGTATAGATATACGGTATATACAGGGTCATACAGTATGTGTACGGCTCTGGTGTATATAGATATACGGTATATACAGGGTCATACAGTATGTGTACGGCTCTGGTATAGATATACGGTATATACAGGGTCATACAGTGTGTGTACGGCTCTGGTATAGATATACGGTATATACAGGGTCATACAGTGTGTGTACGGCTCCGGTATAGATATACGGTATATACAGGGTCATACAGTATGTGTACGGCTCCGGTGTATATAGATATACGGTATATACAGGGTCATACAGTATGTGTACGGCTCCGGTATAGATATACGGTATATACAGGGTCATACAGTGTGTGTACAGCTCCGGTATGGATATACGGTATATACAGGGTCATACGGTATCTATAATGTTCCATATGCAGAGAGGTAAGTACCCGTGCTCCACACCTACATGTCCTTTGTCGTCCATCTCGTTATTGGTGAGTTTGACTCGGTCGAAGCTGATGACCTGTCTCATCCAGGTCTCCCCGGAGCAGGGGGAGTCGGCGTGCACGTACAGGCGGGGCGGGAGGCAGGAATTCTCCGTGTTTCCGGCGACCATCCACTGGGAGCTGTGATAGACGTATCTATGGAGACAGACGGGAGTTCATCATGGCGGCGCCACAAGGTCACACAGTATGGCGGCGGCACAAGGTCACACAGTATGGCGGCGGCACAAGGTCACACAGTATGGCGGCGCCACAAGGTCACACAGTATGGCGGCGCCACAAGGTCACACAGTATGGCGGCACCACAAGGTCACACAGTATGGCGCCACAAGGTCACACAGTATGGCGGCGCCACAAGGTCACACAGTATGGCGGCGCCACAAGGTCACACAGTATGGCGGCGCCACAAGGTCACACAGTATGGCGCCACAAGGTCACACAGTATGGCGGCGCCACAAGGTCACACAGTATGGCGCCACAAGGTCACACAGTATGGCGGCGCCACAAGGTCACACAGTATGGCGCCACAAGGTCACACAGTATGGCGGCACCACAAGGTCACACAGTATGGCGGCGCCACAAGGTCACACAGTATGGCGGCACCACAAGGTCACACAGTATGGCGGCGCCACAAGGTCACACAGTATGGCGCCACAAGGTCACACAGTATGGCGGCACCACAAGGTCACACAGTATGGCGGCGCCACAAGGTCACACAGTATGGCGGCACCACAAGGTCACACAGTATGGCGCCACACGGTCACACAGTATGGCGGCGCCACAAGGTCACACAGTATGGCGGCGCCACAAGGTCACACAGTATGGCGCAACAAGGTCACACAGTATGGCGCCACAAGGTCACACAGTATGGCGTCACAATGTCACACAGTATGCCGCAACAAGGTCACACAGTATGGCGCCACACGGTCACACAGTATGGCGGCGCCACAAGGTCACACAGTATGGCGGCGCCACAAGGTCACACAGTATGGCGCAACAAGGTCACACAGTATGGCGTCACAAGGTCACACAATATGGCGTCATGACTTTAAGCGTATTTATGTACACATTTTGGGACACCATTTTGCGGCGGCACAATGTCACACAGTATGGCGTCACAATGTCACACAGTATGGCGGCGGCACAATGTCACACAGTATGGCGTCATGACTTTCAGCGTATTTATGTACACATTTTGGGACACCATTTTGGCGGCGGCACAATGTCACACAGTATGGCGTCACAATGTCACACAGTATGGCGGCGGCACAAGGTCACACAGTATGGCGTCACAATGTCACACAGTATGGCGGCGGCACAAGGTCACACAGTATGGCGTCACAATGTCACACAGTATGGCGGCATAAGGTCACACAGTATGGCGTCACAATGTCACACAGTATGGCGGCACAAGGTCACACAGTATGGCGTCACAATGTCACACAGTATGGCGGCGGCACAAGGTCACACAGTATGGCGGCGGCACAAGGTCACACAGTATTGCGTCACAATGTCACACAGTATGGCGGCACAAGGTCACACAGTATGGCGTCACAATGTCACACAGTATGGCGGCAGCACAAGGTCACACAGTATGGCGTCACAATGTCACACAGTATGGCGTCACAATGTCACACAGTATGGCGTCACAATGTCACACAGTATGGCGGCGGCACAAGGTCACACAGTATGGCGGCGGCACAAGGTCACACAGTATGGCGGCGGCACAAGGTCACACAGTATGGCGGCGCCACAAGGTCACACAGTATGGCGGCGGCACAAGGTCACACAGTATGGCGGCGGCACAAGGTCACACAGTATGGCGGCGGCACAAGGTCACACAGTATGGCGGCGGCACAAGGTCACACAGTATGGCGTCACAATGTCACACAGTATGGCGGCGGCACAAGGTCACACAGTATGGCGTCATGACTTTCAGCGTATTTATGTACACATTTTGGGACACCATTTTACACCCTGGGCTCCCGCTGTGGACAGGGGCGAGTACGTGGATCCGGACAGTACCATGAGTCCCACGACCCTGATGTGCTGTCCCATGACCCTGATGTGCTGTCCCACGACCCTGATGTGTTGTCCCGGGACCCTGATGTGCTGTCCCACGACCCTGATGTGCTGTCCCACGACCCTGATGTGCTGTCCCGGGCCCCTGATGTGCTGTCCCGGGCCCCTGATGTGCTGTCCCACGACCCCGATGTGCTGTCCCACGACCCCGATGTGCTGTACCACGACCCTGATGTGCTGTCCCGGGCCCCTGATGTGCTGTCCCGGGCCCCTGATGTGCTGTCCCACGACCCTGATGTGCTGTCCCACGACCCTGATGTGTTGTCCCGGGACCCTGATGTGCTGTCCCACGACCCTGAGGTGTTGTCCCGGGCCTCTGATGTGCTATCCCACGACCCTGATGTGCTGTCCCACGACCCTGATGTGCTGTCCCGGGACCCTGATGTGCTGTCCCATGACCCTGATGTGCTGTCCCGGGACCCTGATGTGCTGTCCCACGACCCCGATGTGCTGTCCCACGACCCCGATGTGCTGTACCACGACCCTGATGTGCTGTCCCACGACCCCGATGTGCTGTACCACGACCCTGATGTGCTGTCCCGGGCCCCTGATGTGCTGTCCCACGACCCTGATGTGCTGTCCCACGACCCTGATGTGTTGTCCCGGGACCCTGATGTGCTGTCCCACGACCCTGAGGTGCTGTCCCGGGACCCTAATGTGCTGTCCCACGACCCTGATGTGCTGTCCCACGACCCTGATGTGCTGTCCCGGGACCCTGATGTGCTGTCCCATGACCCTGATGTGCTGTCCCGGGACCCTGATGTGCTGTCCCGGGACCCTGATGTGCTGTCCCGGGCCCCTGATGTGCTGTCCCGGGCCCCTGATGTGCTGTCCCGGGCCCCTGATGTGCTGTCCCGGGACCCTGATGTGCTGTCCCACGACCCTGATGTGCTGTCCCACGACCCTGATGTGCTGTCCCGGGACCCTGATGTGCTGTCCCACGACCCTGATGTGCTGTCCCGGGCCCCTGATGTGCTGTCCCAGGACCCTGATGTGCTGTCCCGGGACCCTGATGTGCTGCCCCGGGACCCTGATGTGCTGTCCCGGGACCCTGATGTGCTGCCCCACGACCCTGATGTGCTGTCCCACAAACCTGATGTGCTGTCCCTGGACCCTGATGTGCTGTCTCGGGACCCTGATGTGCTGTCCCGGGACCCTGATGTGCTGTCCCACGACCCTGATGTGCTGTCCCGGGCCCCTGATGTGCTGTCCCGGTACCCTGATGTGCTGTCCCACGACCCTGATGTGCTGTCCCGGGACCCTGATGTGGTGTCCCACGACCCCGATGTGGTGTCCCACGACCCCGATGTGCTGTCCCACGACCCCAATGTGCTGTCCCACGACCCTGAAGTGCTGTCCCACGACCCTGATGTGTTGTCCCGGGACCCTGATGTGCTGTCCCACGACCCTGATGTGCTGTCCCACGACCCTGATGTGCTGTCCCGGGACCCTTTTGTGCTGTCCCTGGACCCTGATGTGCTGTCCCGGGACCCTGATGTGCTGTCTCGGGACCCTGATGTGCTGTCCCGGGACCCTGATGTGCTGTCCCGGGACCATGATGTGCTGTCCCGGGACCCTGATGTGCTGTCTCGGGACCCTGATGTGCTGACCCTGATGTGCTGTCCCGGGACCCTGATGTGCTGTCCCGGGACCCTGATGTGCTGTCCCACGACCCTGATGTGCTGTCCCGGGACCCTGATGTGCTGTCCCACGACCCTGATGTGCTCTCCCGGGTCCCTGATGTGCTGTCCCGGGCCCCTGATGTGCTGTCCCGGGCCCCTGATGTGCTGTCCCGGGCCCCTGATGTGCTGTCCCGGGCCCCTGATGTGCTGCTTATCAGACAGATACAACTGTAAGTCTTCAGGAATGCACTGGAAGCGCTGAAGTCCTGGGGAAGAAGCTGTGGTGAGGTCGGTACATGAGGAGAGGGAAGGGAGGGGAGAGGCAGAGCAATGCTGGGAGTTGTGGTTATTTAACTGGGACTGTATGTTAGGGCTGACGGGAGGGATGTTATTTACATAGGACTGTATGATGGAGGTGGCTGGGGCAGGGTGATGTTATTTACATGGAACTGTATGTTGTTGAGGGGGTGATGTTATTTACATGGGACTGCATGTTAGAGATGGCTGGGGCAGGGTGATGTTATTTACATGGGACTGTATGGTGGAGGGGCTGAGGAATTACAATTTCTGAGGACACTAAATGGAGGAAAATAACTGCAGGGGGCATTACAACATTAGGGGGCGCTATAAATACTTGGGGTATTATGAGCATTATAACAGTAAGGGGTGATAAAAATACTGGACGCACTGCAGGGGGCATTATAATTACTGGGGGCACTTCAGGGAGAGCATTAAAACACTAGGGGGCGATATAATTACTGGTGGGCTCTTCAAGATGAGCATTATAGAGCCCCTAGTAGTAATAAGAAAGTCTACAGTGCCCCCAGTATTTATATCACCTACTACTGTTATAATGCTCGCCCTGAAGTTCCCCCAGTATTTATGCTGCCGCTCACTGTTATAATGCTCAGGTGATATAAATACTGGGGGCACTGCAGGGAGAGGATTATAACAGTATGGGGCGATATAAATACTGGGGGCTCTTCAGGTGGAGCATTAAAACAGTAGGGGGCGATATAAATACTGGGGGCACTGTAGGGGGCATTATAGGCATTCTTATTAATACTTGGGGCTCTATAGGAGAAACTTAAGATCCGCCTTATTTCTACTAAAAGGACTATGGGGGCCTTATTACTACTGGGGGCTCTATAATGTCATTATTAATACTGGAGGGAGCTTCTACTAATAAGGGCCCTCTTAGGGAGCATTATCACTGTTGGGGGCACTGTAGGGGGCAGTATTACCAATGAGAGCATTCTAGAAGGGAAGTACTATTGGTGGGACTTTTAGGAGTACTATTACTATGGGGGCACTATTACTAAAGGGGCACTATTACTATGGGAGGTACTATTACTATGGGGGGTACTATTACTATGAGGAGCACTATTACTATGGGGGTACTATTACTATGGGGGGTACTATTACTATGGGGGCACTATTACTATGAGGAGCACTATTACTATGGGGGCACTATTACTATGGGGGGGTACTATTACTATGGGTGTATTATTACTATGGGGGCACTATTACTATGAGGAGCACTATTACTATGGGGGGTACTATCACTAAGGGGGGTACTATTACTATGAGGAGCACTATTACTATGGGGGCACTTATACTATGGGGGTACTATTACTATGGGGGTATTATTACTATGGGGGCACTATTACTATGAGGAGCACTATTACTATGGGGGGTACTATTACTATGAGGAGCACTATTACTATGGGGGGTACTATTACTATGGTGGGTACTATTACTATGGGGGTATTATTACTATGGGGGCACGATTACTATGAGGAGCACTATTACTATGGGGGGTACTATTACTATGGGGGGTACTATTACTATGAGGAGCACTATTACTATGGGGGCACTATTACTATGGGGGCACTATTACTATGGGGGGTACTATTACTATGGGTGTATTATTACTATGGGGGCACTATTACTATGAGGAGCACTATTACTATGGGGGGTACTATCACTATGGGGGGTACTATTACTATGAGGAGCACTATTACTATGGGGGCATTTATACTATGGGGGTACTATTACTATGGGGGTATTATTACTATGGGGGCACTATTACTATGAGGAGCACTATTACTATGGGGGGTACTATTACTATGAGGAGCACTATTACTATGGGGGGTTCTATTACTATGGTGGGTACTATTACTATGGGGGTATTATTACTATGGGGGCACGATTACTATGAGGAGCACTATTACTATGGGGGCACTATTACTATGGGGGTACTATTACTATGGGGGTATTATTACTATGGGTGCACTATTACTATGAGGAGCACTATTACTATGGGGGGTACTATTACTATGGGGGGTACTATTACTATGAGGAGCATTATTACTATGGGGGCACTATTACTATGGGGGCACTATTACTATGGGGGTACTATTACTATGGGGGTACTATTACTATGGGGTTATTATTACTATGGGGGCACTATTACTATGAGGAGCACTATTACTATGGGGGCTACTATTACTATGGGGGGTACTATTACTATGAGGAGCACTATTACTATGGGGGGTACTATTACTATGGGGGTATTATTACTATGGGGACACTATTGCTTGAGGAGCACTATTAATATGGGGGCACTATTACTATGAGGGGCACTATTATTTCTTCAGGACAGTATTTGGGGGTATTGGGGGGCACAGCGAGCAGTAGGGTAACACTGTGCGGACTCCAGGTTGGGGGATGTCCGTGTGTCACACTCCGCAGAGACGAGGCGGCTGAGAGAAGATCTACATCGGAGGAGACGTCACCTGGAGGACCTGGGTGTGAGCGGTAAGTGCTGCTGTATAGCGAGTACAGGAAAATGTCTTCAGTGCTAGAGAATGCAGGGAGGGAGGGCAGGGGGTCGACCTAGAGAATTGGGCATATTCATTGGGGCTTGGGACCCCAGCACCGCCCCTGGTTGGAGTACAGATGCTGCAGGAATCCCCTGAAATCAGCTGCCGTCCTGCACCACAGCATCCATACAGTCTATGGGAACAGGACACCCCAGATGACAATATAACAGAGTGCATACCTGTAGCGCTTGGAGTCCACGGGAACCACGTCCAGAGCAACAAAATACTGTTTACTGGGGTCCAAGCCCTTCACCTTCACCCGCACCGAGGGGAACATCCGCCTGAAAGCAAACAATACAAAAATGGAGATAAACCCCAGAAACAGCCGGAGACGAAAGACAACAGAAATAAAACCGCACTACACCGCATATACCGCAATCAACCTCTATATATAGTCATCTGCTCAGTATATACAGTGCTGGACTCTCTATATATAGTTATCTGCTCAGTATATACAGTGCTGGACTCTCTATATATAATTATCTTCTCAGTATATACAGCGCTGGACTCTCTCTATATAATTATCTGCTCAGTATATACAGCGCTGGACTCTATATATAATTATCTGCTCAGTATATACAGTGCTGGACTCTATATATAATTATCTGCTCAGTATATACAGTGCTGGACTCTCTATATATAATTATCTGCTCAGTATATACAGTGCTGGACTCTATATATAATTATCTGCTCAGTATATACAGTGCTGGACTCTATATATAATTATCTGCTCAGTATATACAGTGCTGGACTCTCTATATACAGACGTGGACAAAATTGTTGGTACCCTTTGGTCAATGAAAGAAAAAGTCACAATGGTCACAGAAATAACTTTAATCTGACAAAAGTAATAATAAATTAAAATTCTATAAATGTTAACCAATGAAAGTCAGACATTGTTTTTCAACCATGCTTCAACAGAATTATGTAAAAAAATAAACTCATGAAACAGGCATGGACAAAAATGATGGTACCCCTAACTTAATATTTTGTTGCGCAACCTTTTGAGGCAATCACTGCAATCAAACGCTTCCTGTAACTGTCAATGAGACATCTGCACCTCTCAGCAGGTATTTTGGCCCACTCCTCATGAGCAAACTGCTCCAGTTGTGTCCGGTTTGAAGGGTGCCTTTTCCAGACTGCATGTTTCAGCTCCTTCCAAAGATGCTCAATAGGATTGAGGTCAGGGCTCATAGAAGGCCACTTTAGAATAGTCCAATTTTTTCCTCTTAGCCATTCTTGGGTGTTTTTAGCGGTGTGTTTTGGGTCATTGTCCTGTTGCAAGACCCATGACCTGCGACTGAGACCAAGCTTTCTGACACTGGCTAGTACATTTCTCTCTAGAATTCCTTGATAGTCTTGAGATTTCATTGTACCCTGCACAGATTCAAGACACCCTGTGCCAGACGCAGCAAAGCAGCCCCAGAACATAACAGAGCCTCCTCCATGTTTCACAGTAGGGACAGTGTTCTTTTCTTGATATGCTTCATTTTTTCGTCTGTGAACATACAGCTGATGTGCCTTGGCAAAAACTTCGATTTTTGTCTCATCTGTCCACAGGACATTCTCCCAGAAGCTTTGTGGCTTGTCAACATGTAGTTTGGCATATTCCAGTCTTGCTTTTTTATGATTCGTTTTCAACAATGGTGTCCTCCTTGGTCGTCTCCCATGTAGTCCACTTTGGCTCAAACAACGACGGATGGTGCGATCTGACACTGATGTTCCTTGAGCATGAAGTTCACCTTGAATCTCTTTAGAAGTCTTTCTAGGCTCTTTTGTTACCATTCGGATTATCCGTCTCTTAGATTTGTCATCAATTTTCCTCCTGCGGCCACGTCCAGGGAGGTTGGCTACAGTCCCATGGATCTTAAACTTATGAATAATATGTGCAACTGTACTCACAGGAACATCTAGTTGCTTGGAGATGGTCTTATAGCCTTTACCTTTAACATGCTTGTCTATAATTTTCTTTCTGATCTCTTGAGACAGCTCTTTCCTTTGCTTCCTCTGGTCCATGTCGAGTGTGGTACACACCATATCACCAAACAACACAGTGATTACCTGGAGCCATATATATAGGCCCAATGGCTGATTACAAGGTTGTAGACACCTGTGATGCTAATTAGTGGACACACCTTGAATTAACATGTCCCTTTGGTCACATTATGTTCTGTGTTTTCTAGGGGTACCATCATTTTTGTCCATGCCTGTTTCATGAGTTTATTTTTTTACATAATTCTGTTGAAGCATGGTTGAAAAACAATGTCTGACTTTCATTGGTTAACATTTATAGAATTTTAATTTATTATTACTTTTGTCAGATTAAAGTTATTTCTGTGACCATTGTGACTTTTTCTTTCATTGACCAAAGGGTACCAACAATTTTGTCCACGTCTGTATAATTATCTGCTCAGTATATACAGTGCTGGACTCTCTATATACAGGTCCTTCTCAAAAAATTAGCATATTGTGATAAAGTTCATTATTTTCTGTAATTACTGATAAACATTAGACTTTCATATATTTTAGATTCATTACACACAACTGAAGTAGTTCAAGCCTTTTATTGTTGTAATATTGATGATTTTGGCCACAGCTCATGAAAACCCCAAAATTTCCTATCTCAAAAAATTAGCATATCCTGAAAAGGTTCTCTAAACGAGCCATTAACCTAATCATCTGAATCCACTAATTACCTCTAAA